>NC_064439.1:51704578-51912046 GCF_023343835.1 Lagopus muta | reverse complement strand
CCATAGAATAACAAAGACTTCTGTGTATCAGCACGTCCATCTGTTAAAAATTAGACAATTCAGCCCATCTATCTTCTCAGGTTAAGTTTATACTCAGCAGCTTTCCAGGAGTAGTGCCTAAGTGATGGTGACGGCCAAGCTCCAGGCTGGGCAAGCTGTAGTCAAGGTCTCTATCTACTGCAGGTTGAACAGTCACACTAAGGTTGAATCAGTCTTCACACAATGAAGCAATGTATTAAAGCTAGACTCAACTGCAGTAAATCTGAAACGTACAAATGCAGACTTGTGCTCTGACCTGTACAGCATCTGAATGAATGGCACAGGGTGAGAGGTTAGGCGCAAGTCCTACAAAACTCAGAAAATACAAGACAGAAGTCACAAATCACAGCAAATGAAGGGGATTTTACAGGCTTAGCCCTTCTTGCCGTTTGCTGTAGTATGTTTACTTAGCAATCTGAGCATGTATGCAGTTTACAGATGAAAATACTCTTTTTATTCATAATGAAGAGGCATAAAAGAATGCTGAGAACCTTGATCTTGCAGAAGTAACCTCACGAGACTGAAACACTTAAAAAGCCTAGTTGGGGAAGTTTTTAAAATTACGTAAGCAACAAGGAAGTTCTTGACTACCTGATCCGATTGAATCAGGGTGGCAATAGATCTCATCAGCTCAGTGTGAAGACGAGGTAGTAGTACTGTCTGGACACCAGAGGAAGGAAAGGACTGCGTGGAAAAGTTTGCACTTGAATAAATGCACGGGAAAAGAAACAAAAAAGAGGAGGAGGAAATGACCAAATCTGAGCATAAGGCAGAGAGAGGAGTGAATACAGCTGAGATTCATCCCAGCAAGAAACTTATGAATGGATAGATGAGTCTGGGAGATGAAGTTAGCTACGCCACCAAACGTGCAGATAGAGATGGCAAACGATACAGAAAACAGAATGAAATGAAAGTAAAACTTTGAGTTCTAAAATGTCCCCACATAATCACGGCCAAGCTTTCTTTGAGCAAACCGAAAATCATGCTTTCTTTCTTGTTAACCTAGTCAGAGGTCAATATTCATAGTCCAGCATAATGTCTGAAGCCAAAATGGATGACCAAGGTAAAATCAAGAATCTGTAAACAAGGGTAGGAATATCAGATGAAAAGCCAGAAATGTAGTAGAAAGGCAGGCAGTGCCCAGGGATTTGAGATCCAGGGCACAGACTTCACCCAACTGCACACGCTACTGCAACTGAAGGGCATGGAAGCCTCTTCAGCCCTCTGATTACTATTCAACCTTGGGAGAGGAGATCCTAATGGAAAAGAAATCAGCTTCAAGCCAATTACAAATGAAAATCCTTTCGTTCAGCTGCGTTTGCCATGCTGTCCAGATATTCTCCCCCAGATAAGAATAATTTTTCTAAAAGTATGATTTTAAGCCTTATTTTCTTTTCCACTAAAAGCTTCTACTGGGAGAAGGGAAATTCTGATCTTTCTGTTGACATGACATTTGTCTGCAGGGCCCATCATATGACTTAATTGCATATCAGGGCACAGATTCCCATTGCTCTGGCCCCATACCATCCCTTGGAGCAGTGCGTTAAACGCAGCACATTTCAGATCAAAAGCCAAATGCCTTCACCATGCAACCCCTACTGTGAGTGTCTCACAGAACATGAATTCCTGCATGACTGCAATGCACCCTGAGCCTTCTGAGTCCATAGGATGGCACTGTTTAGGCCTCTCATGCTGCTGCTGAGACCTTCAGCTCCAATTCTATCTGATCCAGACTGAATCTTCCTCGTTCATTTGTCAGTCCATCACCAAGAAAAAGCCCAGTCCCGCTGCAAACAGATGCAACAAGGGAAGCCCAGGTTATGAAGGCAATATTTACACCCAGATGAAGTTTCTCACTTTGACTTAGGGCCAGCCTGACTTCCTTGCTGGCATCCCAGTCGTCCCACTGCCAAGGCCCGTCACCTCTGCTGGAAAACGCAAGTGCAGCAGTGCTTCTTCCTTGACAGGGGACAGGTAACAGGAGGAGGCCCCTGGCCTCACCCATTATTAAACTGTTTGGAGAGAAAGTGTGCGTGCTCATCGACTAGAAAAAGTGGCTTTTGGCCTAAGGGGCTTCTCAAGTAAAGCTTATGCACAGTTCAATGAGTGCTTTGAAAATTTAGGCTGTTTTAAATGATTCTGATTTTGTAAGAGTCAATTATTATAGAGTCTACACTTCCTGAACAATTGAACTAACATTGTATTCCTAATAAACATCAATGCAATTTTAATCAATACACGTGTTGTATGTTTACACAATCCCAACTCACCTTTCTGAAACCTTCTTTTGACCTTTCTGATCACAAGAGTATTGCCCTGAGTGCAGGTGTCCAGTTGTGGAAAGGCCTGCCATAATGCTGATGTGTGGTATGAAACTGGGGTGCTAGACACAACTAGTTCCAGCCCACTGCTACTCCCTCCTACTGCCCCACAGGAACCCCATTAGCCAATGAGCAGGCAGCTCAGAGGGAGTGGAGCTCAGAAGAAAGATCGCAGAAAAGAGTGGGAAGACCTTGGAAGAAGGTCATGGAGAAGGTGCTATGTGCCCCCAGCAACGCTCACCCTGCAGTTCCTGAAGAGCGTATGCTGGATCAGGGAGAGGTGTGAGGAGGAAGGGAAAGTGGAGAGGAGCTACTCTTTGACAGATGAAGGAGTCAGAAACGGAGGGGTGAGGAAGACGTGCTGAGCAGGGGAATGGGATGAAGAAATGAAATTTATTTTCCCTAAGTCAAATTTGTTTTACTTCTGAGGTAATATTCCCATGGGCTTTCCCCTCTCTCTCTGGCTTTCTGTGGAGGGGGAGTGAGAGAGAGGCTGAGTGAGTGTCTGGTGCCCATAAAATCAACACACCAAATACAACACTGTGGCAAAAGCAATATAAAATCAATATACATTGATTCAGTTGACAAGTTACGGTCTCAGCATCTCGATTACTAGGAAGTCAGGTAGATCTTGGTGCATTATACAATAGATGTTCTTACTGATGGTGTTGATTGCCTAAGCAAATTAGGCCTCTGAAGAGAAAATTGTACAGCTGATTCAATGTGTATGCATGAGGTCTGCTTCAACAGTAACGTCTCCTATTTGATTATATTCGTCCACAATATCAGAGGCCGATGCTGGTGGTGTGACAATAGAGGATGTACCTTCTCAACAGTATTCCACTACACGTATATTACATACCTGTATATATACATACGTATATACAGGCGTATTAGTGTTTAGTGTATTTAGCTAACATTTTGACAGTTACGTGCTTTATTTTCTACGCTGCCCCCCCCCCCCCCCCCAAAGACTATTTTTATGATTTTTTAGGATCAAGGAACATCTATAACAATTAATTTTCCATAGATCATTTCTTCTTTTTTTCATCATTTTGCGTTCCCTTACTTTCTGGCTCTGAACTTTGCTTCTACAATGCAAAGAGATTCCAGCCACCATATGCATACAGCCAAGACATTTTAGTGTGAATTAGATACTCAGGTGTACACAACCTGTAACCCACGTGCTACGTGTATCCCAACTCAACTTGCACCCCCTACAGCTGTATCTATCATGGCAGCAGCTCTACCCTGATGAGTGGCCAGGCCTAGCCCAGAGTCACAGCAAGGTTTGCAGAGCAGCATTGACAAATAAAGCAACAGAACTGAGAAAAGGCTGTCTCCTGAAGAAAATATTTTAAACAAAGTCACGGGGCAAAAGAACGTAATGACAGTGCTCTCTAATGGGATATAAGCACCACAGCAGGTAACCATACAAGACCATACGGCCATACCTAACAGGTAACCATACATAATCTACAAGAACCATAGCAGAAGGCAATGAAGAAGAATTAGCTCACCCCTTCCAGAAACTAGGAACAACTCAAAAGAAGAGCAAACTCAGAGAGACACTGCTCCCTCTGCTGCTAACACTTAAAGAAAAGCACCTTTTCCAATCATTGCTTGCACCTGAGCTCCCTGGGATAGCCTTGTCCTCTCAACTAATGTTCAATCATTGGTTCAGGCTGTGAAGGGATGTAGTGCAGCAGAGTTGCCAGGTCACAGCCTGAACCCAAGAGTGAGTAGGTCAGGGGTCAACTCCTGCTGTTTGGGAAACACGAAGTACAACGTGGTTCGTGATGCAGGTACAGTACCTATCAATGATGTGATTGACAGGTGATTGTTGCAAGGTGATTGTTGGCGGTCTTCTTATGGTTCTGTTGGAACAGTAGTTGATGTGCCTTCTGGAGGCTTATCTTCTTCAGTTTGGGTTTGGGTTCACTGGTTCCCAGAATTTCAGCACTCCACCACCTGGTGTCATGACATACCCTCGTAGACACTGAAGCACGCTGAAGTGTTGATACTCCTACCCGTGGTCCTGTGGACTTCACAGCCTCAAGGGGAGTAGTACAAAGGCCCGTGGCTGAGCATGGACTACATGAAAATCTTTCAAAATGGAAAGACTCACTGGTATACCCTTACCTTGGTCAGCTGCTCCCTTTTAACTATATGCTGATGATCATGAAGACAATTGCCACAGTCTAGTTCAGGCGATGAGTAAATCCATGGAGAATACTCAGTTCTGCAGCGCTGCCTGTCTTGTTACTTTTTTGGCAAAAAAGGCCCGTGGCTGAATGGTGCCTTCAGAAAGACCTGACATTTCCCAAGCGAGCCTTGAAAGGAACACGTTCTATCATCTTCTTCTCCCTACATGGAACATTCCTTCTTAGCCCATGTTTTTGATTCAACGGAAGGGGAATGCAAGCTCATCAAATACGCCTGTAGTGTTTGCGGGTACAGCTCTCCTGAGTTCTGAAAAACCACATCTGTCTTCTGCTAAAGGTGGATTTGGCAGGCAAATTTGCCCCGACAATACCAGCTTCTGTATTTTCCTTCATCATTCTATTCCATTTAGTCAGAGTTGCAGCCAAACACAGAACGCCATGACCATTGCTACAAACACCTCAAAAGAACTATAGCAAGGCAGAAAGAAGATCTGAACTTTAGACTAAGGATGACAGCCCTACCATTCCTGCCTGAGTTGGTAGCCCCATTATCTGGAAGCAGTTGTGAAGTGAGAACACACATGCACACACAGCTCCAGAAATCAGATTTCCTGCACCATGAACGGACCCCTTTCAACGGTCATTGTTTTCTCAGAACTTGCAACTTTCTACCCTGCAACAAAACATCATCCTTCAACCCAGCAGAGATCTGGGTTGCTTCCTTTATTTTTTGAAAGTTACCGTTTTTATGAGATAAGCAGAGGCCAAGGGGAGAAATTGGACATAGAGCTCATTTTCTGCTGAGCCCTACCTGTAACACACTCTGGGATCCTGTTACTTTCTGCAGCATGTCATTTTTAATTGCCTTATCATAAAACACTTTTTAAAGCACTGAACATTAAGGGATTTAAGCCTCTTTAATGCTCCTGGATGGCAATCTCTCAAGCCCAGCTCCATATAATAATTAGAATGAATAATAAGAATGAATTCGGTATTCCAAGCACTGTCATTCATTGTGGAAAATTCTTGGTGCTTGGCAGTTCTTGGCATTGGGAGTGAGTAGCAGTGGGCTGGAACTAGTTGTGTCTGTCACCCCAGATTCTTACCACACATCAGCATTATGGCAGGCCTTTCCACAACTGGACACCTGCACTCAGGGCAATACTCTTGTGATCAGAAAGGTCAAAAGAAGGTTTCAGAAAGGTGAGTTGGGATTGTGTAAACATATAACACGTGTATTGATTAAAATTGCATTGATGTTTATTAGGAATACAATGTTAGTTCAATTGTTCAGGAAGTGTAGACTCTATAATAATTGACTCTTACAAAATCAGAATCATTTAAAACAGCCTAAATTTTCAAAGCACTCATTGAACTGTGCATAAGCTTTACTTGAGAAGCCCCTTAGGCCAAAAGCCACTTTTTCTAGTCGATGAGCACGCACACTTTCTCTCCAAACAGTTTAATAATGGGGTGAGGCCAGGGGCCTCCTCCTGTTACCTGTCCCCTGTCAAGGAAGAAGCACTGCTGCACTTGCGTTTTCCAGCAGAGGTGACGGGCCTTGGCAGTGGGACGACTGGGATGCCAGCAAGGAAGTCAGGCTGGCCCTAAGTCAAAGTGAGAAACTTCATCTGGGTGTAAATATTGCCTTCATAACCTGGGCTTCCCTTGTTGCATCTGTTTGCAGCGGGACTGGGCTTTTTCTTGGTGATGGACTGACAAATGAACGAGGAAGATTCAGTCTGGATCAGATAGAATTGGAGCTGAAGGTCTCAGCAGCAGCATGAGAGGCCTAAACAGTGCCATCCTATGGACTCAGAAGGCTCAGGGTGCATTGCAGTCATGCAGGAATTCATGTTCTGTGAGACACTCACAGTAGGGGTTGCATGGTGAAGGCATTTGGCTTTTGATCTGAAATGTGCTGCGTTTAACGCACTGCTCCAAGGGATGGTATGGGGCCAGAGCAATGGGAATCTGTGCCCTGATATGCAATTAAGTCATATGATGGGCCCTGCAGACAAATGTCATGTCAACAGAAAGATCAGAATTTCCCTTCTCCCAGTAGAAGCTTTTAGTGGAAAAGAAAATAAGGCTTAAAATCATACTTTTAGAAAAATTATTCTTATCTGGGGGAGAATATCTGGACAGCATGGCAAACGCAGCTGAACGAAAGGATTTTCATTTGTAATTGGCTTGAAGCTGATTTCTTTTCCATTAGGATCTCCTCTCCCAAGGTTGAATAGTAATCAGAGGGCTGAAGAGGCTTCCCATGCCCTTCAGTTGCAGTAGCGTGTGCAGTTGGGTGAAGTCTGTGCCCTGGATCTCAAATCCCTGGGCACTGCCTGCCTTTCTACTACATTTCTGGCTTTTCATCTGATATTCCTACCCTTGTTTACAGATTCTTGATTTTACCTTGGTCATCCATTTTGGCTTCAGACATTATGCTGGACTATGAATATTGACCTCTGACTAGGTTAACAAGAAAGAAAGCATGATTTTCGGTTTGCTCAAAGAAAGCTTGGCCGTGATTATGTGGGGACATTTTAGAACTCAAAGTTTTACTTTCATTTCATTCTGTTTTCTGTATCGTTTGCCATCTCTATCTGCACGTTTGGTGGCGTAGCTAACTTCATCTCCCCAGACTCATCTATCCATTCATAAGTTTCTTGCTGGGATGAATCTCAGCTGTATTCACTCCTCTCTCTGCCTTATGCTCAGATTTGGTCATTTCCTCCTCCTCTTTTTTGTTTCTTTTCCCGTGCATTTATTCAAGTGCAAACTTTTCCACGCAGTCCTTTCCTTCCTCTGGTGTCCAGACAGTACTACTACCTCGTCTTCACACTGAGCTGATGAGATCTATTGCCACCCTGATTCAATCGGATCAGGTAGTCAAGAACTTCCTTGTTGCTTACGTAATTTTAAAAACTTCCCCAACTAGGCTTTTTAAGTGTTTCAGTCTCGTGAGGTTACTTCTGCAAGATCAAGGTTCTCAGCATTCTTTTATGCCTCTTCATTATGAATAAAAAGAGTATTTTCATCTGTAAACTGCATACATGCTCAGATTGCTAAGTAAACATACTACAGCAAACGGCAAGAAGGCTAAGCCTGTAAAATCCCCTTCATTTGCTGTGATTTGTGACTTCTGTCTTGTATTTTCTGAGTTTTGTAGGACTTGCGCCTAACCCTCTCACCCTGTGCCATTCATTCAGATGCTGTACAGGTCAGAGCACAAGTCTGCATTTGTACGTTTCAGATTTACTGCAGTTTGAGTCTAGCTTTAATACATTGCTTCATTGTGTGAAGACTGATTCAACCTTAGTGTGACTGTTCAACTGCAGTAGATAGAGACCTTGACTACAGCTTGCCCAGCCTGGAGCTTGGCCGTCACCATCACTTAGGCACTACTCCTGGAAAGCTGCTGAGTATAAACTTAACCTGAGAAGATAGATGGGCTGAATTGTCTAATTTTTAACAGATGGACGTGCTGATACACAGAAGTCTTTGTTATTCTATGGAAAAGGCCTTTCAAAACTGAGGAAGATGTATGAAAAGGAAAAACATGTAAAATTTTCTTTGGCTGTGGGCCACTCAGCCAACACAACTTAGCAATTACAGTTGGTATGTAAGTAATGTGTAATAAGATGAATTTTTTTTTTTTTTGAATCTGAAGTTTCCAAAGCTTCAGAGGTGACATAGATGAAATAGAATTAGAAAAAATGCTTAATGTAAGCAAGAATGAATTTGGTATTCCAAGCACTGTCATTCATTGTGGAAAATTCTTGGTGCTCGTGTACCTTAGATATCTCCTGGGGTACTTCCAGATACATGCACTTAGCTACAAGGCATAGTATCTGCAAACTAATGAAGATCACTTAGTTCAGGCACTGAAACCTAGCAAAAAGCTATGAAATCAACCTTAATAAAATAGACGAACTCCACAGTGATCAACTGTTAGGATTCGAACAGGCTTTTATAACAAGTCTTTGTCTTGGATGCAGAAAATACCTTTGGAAAAGACAGATGGGAGGCTATCTGACTGATTTGTGAGAAGAGTCAAAATGTGCTATGAGAAGGGATTTCCTCCAGTGTGACCCGCTGCACTGATGTCCAAGCTGCAGCTCATTTCAGAAGTGTTGCTGAGCTCCTTCATGGTGCTTTGGGACAGCTTTTCCTTCTCTGAAACCACTCATTAATGATACCAAGGGTCTAACTAACTTGCATTGCTTTCCAATACCTGCGTACTGAACAAAGTCAATCACAAGAACTTGATTTCTCTTCATTCTTTAGAGATAATGCGATAGGAAAATCTTGGAGTCAGCTGAAAGGATCCCATTCACCCCTGTGAGCGTAGGTGTTGCTATCCACATTTCTTAGATAATGACAGATTGCTGTGAATTGCAGTTATTCAGGATAAGACAGCTATTGCACTCCCCATATATATATGGGAATATATATATTATTTATAAGGGAAATCAATTAAAATTGAGTTTCAAATGGATTCTAAGATTTCATTTGTGTTTTTAATACCTCTTTAGAGGAAGACAGCATGTCAAGTGATGCAGTTTTACACAGTAGATTGCGGCCATGATCTTGGCTTTATAAACAAAGACAGCAACAGTGGTAGTGAGAATCCATCATTTTATTTTCATGCAGCTTGAATGGTCTTTTCATACTTTTGTTTAATTATTATTACTATTTATTTTGATCATTTTTATTTATTTATTTATTTTATTTTATGCAAGTTCTGAAAATAATCAACTGGTTTTCCTTGGCCAAAACAAAACACGATGAGGTTTCCCTCAGGTGGCCATGGCCTCTTAATTGTTTGTTACTACTAGTGGCTTCTCCTCTACTAATCAGTTTGTAAATGACCTGTTGAAGAATAATGAGGTTTCCTTACTTGAGTGAAGTATCAGAATATCACTGAAAAGGTGCCCGTAGTAAATATTTTCCATATTTGCATTAAAGATCATAATACAAACAGATTTCTGGGATGGAGATATACTGAAGTCACTTGGAAGCAGACACACAAACAGAACAACCAAGGTTAAACAACCAACTCAGCCCTCCCAAACCCCACTGTCCCACCCCCCCCCCCCCCCCAAAAAAAAAAAAAAAAACCAAAAAAAACCAAAGAAAAACTAAAGCAACAGCCATACAGATAGACAGACAAACAAAAATAAAAACAAAAACAAAAAAAGAAAGAAAAAAGACACGAAGAACAAGAAAAAAACACACAATGGAAACTACAAAAAAGACAATGAGAGATACAGAGTGATGGGGAAGAAAACTGTCAGCAATACCTCTAGACAGTATCTTCTAGAACTAACAATGCAAAGGCAGATATACATATGCAATAATTACACCAAAAACAAGATCACTACTGCATTATAATTCATAAATCATTCTCTTCTCTGAGGCAGTTCTTTTGTTTATTACATAATCCTGGAATGCAATGAAATAGCAAGTATCAACTAGTAACAGTGTTACACTATCTCCAGCTCTAAAATTAGACTGCTTATCTGGTTTGGACTAACGGGCTTACAGCAGGTCAGAAAAAGACTTGTGTAAATACTAAGGACAGAGAACTTTCTAAAAAGTAAGCAGCTAATCATCAGTATTTAACCTGTAGGAAAAAAAATTATATGCTTTACTGTGCTTTGACTAATCATAGAAATATTTATAAGGCCCCATCCATACAGAATTCAGAGATTTACAGTACAAGGTAGTAAGAATCCCAAATTAATTTTTGTCCTTTTCTCAGAGCTGAAGTTAGAAAAGCACTGGACTGAGCTCCCCAGGGAGGTGGTTGAGTCACCATCCCTGGATGTTTTAAAATCCGTTTGGATGCGGTGCTCAGGAACATGATTTAGCAGAGGGTTGTTAGAGCAAAAGTAGTGTGGTTAGGTTATGGTTGGATTTGATGATTTTTCAGGTCTTTTCCAACCTGAGTGATTCTGAGTGTGAGTGAGAAAACGACCTGCCAGAAATCACCAAACATACATAGAAATTGTCTGTAGCTCTGTCAAGGGTTGAAGCCTAGCAAGAAACCTTTTTTTAACGTCTTTGAACTATTTCTGAAAACTTTCTGAATTCTGCCTCTCCTCCATTCTTTACATAGCTACAATGCATTAGCCAGCTATAATTATCTCAAATTTCTTTTTGTACTGTTTGTACTTGCTACAGTTTTCCAGAGCACATTGTGTATAAAACCTAAGTAGATAATCCTCACTGTAAGGGGCTATGAGTCCTTTCCATTTTGATTGGAGAAGGTAAAGCCATGGAGATATTTTATTTAATTTAGGATTATCAATTTATGATCAGATATGATACAAACTATGGAACACTTACAAAGCTTTGCTTTCTGTGCTTTGATTGCTTCTGCATTTGCCACAACTCTCTGTCCTTATTACTCTAGTTTTCCAACCAAATATGTGCTAATCTCCAAGAAATACCAGTTTTCTTGATAATAACTTCCATTGTCTCCAAAAAAGGCAGACTTCAACTGTTCAATGGGACAAAAATAGGATACATTCTCCCCAAAGGAACAGTTTTCTCTCATGCATATTCCATTTCCTCCCAGAAATACCACATTTCAACCCTAAAGACCACATTGTCATCCAAAATATTTTGCATATTTTCTCCCAGAAACACCAGCGTCATCCCAACTTGATGACATCTTGGACCAGCAATACCACTTTTCTCTCCCTAATATTACAGTTTCCTCCAGAAATAGATCTTCTTCCAGACTTATCGGCATTCTCTCAAACAGATGACATTTCCCCCCGAAAGAAGACGTTTTCTCCCTGAAATACCAGCTTTCAAAGCAATACCTCCAATTTCCTCCCTACTAGACTACTTTGCACACCTTCATATGACACTTACTCCCAACAATACGGCATTTATCACAAAAATGCCACTTGACTCCAAATGTGGGACATTTCCTGCCAGAAATACCACTTGGCTCTTCAACAGAGGATGTTTTCTCCCAGAAATACCAGCTTTCTCCCAAATAGATGATCGCCCCTCCCCCACTCCCCCAAAATATGATACTGTCTCCTGGGAATACCACTTTTCTTAGAAATACCTCAGGCCTTCTCCAAACAATACGACAATACGACAATCCTCAAGGTGACATCTTCTCCCCAAAAGATGACATTTTCTCCCAGAAATGCCAGTTCCCCCCCCCCCGCCCCCCCCAAGGTACCACATTTTCTTCCACAAATCTCTCCCCGAAATCATGGCTTGCTCCAATAAAATGACATTATCTCCCAGAAATACCAGTTTTTGCCCAAACATAGGACAGTTTCGACCACAAGTAACACATTTCAACCTGAAAGAGGACACTTTCTTCCCAACATACGGTATTTCCTCCCAGAAAGCCCACCCTTCACCCAAATACATGGCATTTTCTCCCACAAGTACTACTTTTCCATCAAAAATAGGACATCTTTCTCCCCAAACAAGGATCTTTTCTCCCTGAAATACCAGTCTTCTCCCCAAAGGGATGACGTTTTCTACCAGAAATACAGGTTTGCTTAGGTATACTTCATGTTTCATCCACAAAATACTACATGACAGTAGCAAATGTGACATTTTCCAACAAAAACATGAAATTTCCTCCCAGAAATACCAACTTTCTCGCAAATATGGGATCTTTTCTGCCTAAAGAAGACAGTTTCTCCCAGAAACACAGTTCTCTCACAGACATAGGAACTTTCCCCCCCAAGATAAGACATTTTCTCCCAGAAATACCAGTTCTCTTCGAAATGCCTCCCATTTTCTACCAAAAATACGACTTCACACTCCTCAATATGACACTTATTCCCAGAAATAGGGCATTTTATCACAGAAACACCAGTTTCTCCCCCCGAAGTACGACCACATTTTCTCTCAGAAACAAGACATTTTCTCCCACGAATACCAGTACCCTTAGAAATACCTCACATTTCATCCCAAGAGCACTACTTTACACTCCTCAAGATCATGTTTACTCCCATCAAAATGACATTTGATCACAGATATTCCAGTTGTCTAACAAAGATGGGACATATTCCCCCGGAAATACCAGCTTATTTTTTAAAATGCGGCATTTTCTCCCCCAAATCCCAGCTTGCTCACCAATAGATGTCATTTTCCAACAAAGCATGCTGTCTTCTCCCAGAAATGGCAGTTTTCTGAGAAATACCTTCCATTTTCTCTCAAAAGTACTACTTTACACTCCTGAAGACGACATTTTCTCCCATATAGACCCTATTTGCTCCCCAAAGGACCGGTTTGCACTCCAAAAAGAAGACAGTTGCTCTCAAATAGAAGACATTCCTTCCCAGAATTTCCCCCTTTTCTCCAACAAGTAGGTCATTTGCTCACAGAAATACCACGTTTCAGTTGGAAAGCTGACCTTTTCTTCCAAAAATAGGAGATTTTCTCCCAGAAATACCCATTTTCTTACAACTACCACAGGTTTCTCCCCAAAATATCAGAGGACAAGGCCAAATTTTGCACTTGCAACCAAGAATAGGACATCTTCTCACAGAAATACTACTCTTCTCCCACATACAGGTGACTGTCTCCGAACTGGATGGCGTTTTTGGTAAGAAATACCACTTTTCTTCCCTGAATAGGACATTCTTTCCCAGAAAAATAGAGTACTCTGAGAAATACCTCCCATTTCCTCCCAAACAGACTGCACTACACTCCTCATCATGACACTCACTCCCAGACTTTTGAAATTTTATCACAGAAATACCATTTGTACCCTCAATACATGGCATTTTCCCTCGTGAAACACCAGTTTTCTCACAAATGCGTGGCACTTTCTTTCATTGGTGTCTTGCACAGTGCCTGGTCCCCCCCACAATTTCTTGCCCAGAGCTGTCCATGACATCTCTGCCTTGGCACTGATGGAGTCACACTGTGGTTCTGAGTTCTTCACGATTTTCTCCAATCTTGTTTTGGATGATCACATGCAGCACAGGAGGCTCCATGCCCTCCATGCCCTTTATGCCTGCCCTGCCCCGTTCTACGGGGGGTGCACATTCACCCTAGCCTTCCTTTTGCTGCATATGTATTTGCACAAGCCCCTCCTGTCTTTCATATTCTGCCTCGGCAGATTCCGCTGTGTTTGTGCTGTAGTCTTTCTAAATGCACCTCAGCAGGTACACATAGCAGGACAATGTCCAATAGCAGCAATTGTACATTAGGTGTCAGAGCAGGAGCTTGTTCCAAGCCAGGTAAAGAAAAAGCAAGTACTATTGGCTTGGTGATTAGACAATTGCTGTCAACAGCTAAAGAAGCTCAAATAAGTCTCCAGGCAGGCCTAAGCAAGCTCACAGCCACGTGTTGCTGGCATATTAGAAAGCTGTAGCCTGTGACAAGAAACTGCAACGCCTTGGTTACTGGCTTGTATAGCCACCATGAGTCCCCCTCTGGTGGAATTCACTACAAAAGACAAAGATGAGATTTGGCTGAATTTCCTGGGGTGAAACCAACCAATAGGATCGCCCAGGTTGTTCTTTCATCGCAATAGAGACGAGATGAATTGGTGTGGTCACTGCCATCACCCCTGTTCTCTCGAGACCATGCAGAAGGCAGGTGTCTTGTAAGCTATGTGGCACTAATGAGAGGCATAATGGCATCTTGTAGTCTTTTTTAATTTGGACAAAAATTCATAACTGATGAGCATGATGTTTTATCAAAATAATTCTGGAATACCAAAATTTTGTATTTATTCATACGTTGTACAAGAGCTGCACTGAAATTAATGCCTCCTGTTCTACTATGTTTGTTCATGGTTTCAGAAGTGGGTGTTTCTGGTTCGGCGGTAGAAGTGGAACCTTTCTGTTCCTATTTCATTACACTTGGTGGCCATCTTGACGGCAGCAGAGGTGCAAGTGTGACAAAGTGGTGCGTGACCTGGAAGTATCTATGAAGCAAAGGTTTGGATTGGAATTCCACAGCAGGGAAAAAATGGCATCCATTACTATTCATCAACACTTGCAGAACGTTTATGGAGACCAAACAGTGGATGTGAGCACACGGAGTGCGTTTCAACAGTGGCAACAGCAATGTGAAAAGCAAGCCACCTTCTGGATGGCCATGCACAGCTGTCACACCGTGAAATAAAGAGTGTCTCAAGCAGCTCGTCTGCATAAATTGGCTGATGACAGTGATTATGCTGGAAAAAAAAAGGCTTTGTAGCTGAGAATTTTCTCTATCAAACTCTGTTATTGTGCCCTTTGTATCAGTTTTCGTTTCCGTGGAAATAAATACATAGATACCATTACTTTTAGATGATCCATGTATCTGATTCCAGGTTTCTAGCTTAATCACAGTGCAGTTTTATGCCGTATTGATTTCTTTGCTAGCAGTTTATGATGATGCTTTTCACAGAATTCATCGAGGGGCCTGAATAATTCACAGTCAAGTATACCAAGACACAAAGATAGTGCATATTAGAGAGTTCAAAGATCATTCAAGACGACTAAGGAGGTGATTGCCTGCCTGGTGAGGCCACAACATGAGCTCTGCGTCCAGTTTTGGGCCACTCACTCACTCCAAGAAAGACCTTGAGGCCATGGAATGTGTCCGGAGAGGGGCAACGAAGGTGGAGAATGGTCTGGAATCCAAGTCTTTTGGGGAGTGGCTGAGGGAGCTAGGAGTCTGGAGAAGATAAGGCTCCAAGGGAGACCTTATCACTCCTTATCACTCCCTGAGACGTGTTTGAGGTGTGGTGAAGGTCAGCTTCTTCTCCCAGGGAACAGTGGTACAACAGCAATAGGAAAGGAGGTGATGGCTCTTAGGTGTTTCTAGTAGAAATATCTTCAGGCTGACTCTGATTTCATTTGTTTTCTTTTTCTTTTGTACATCATCTGCCCATGTGGCCTGCATTTTATTTCATCTTGCCACCTATCCGTGTGATGTAGGTGTCTTTTTCTACCACTGATAGGTACACCTCTCTGCCATTTCTCTTGGATGAGACGCAAACTCCTACCTACCAGTTTCGATACTGTTACCTAGTCCTTGGCTGTCTTTTATGCTCACAATGGCTTATTCCTTTGAAAACCTCAAAGCCATTGCCTTCACCAAATCTCTTTCAGAAACTAGCAGTCTGTTGTTGGTTCCGTCAACCTTGGTTAAGACTCCTAGAGCATTTGGGGATGGAACATACATCATGATTGTGTTTCTGTTTCAACGTGGTTTTCCTGTAGTTATGAATGTTTACGCTTGCACCTGAAGTGCATAAGAAAAAAACCACGTGTTGGTAAGCAAGAGTAGGGAACTTGTTTTCCTTTATATCCTCCTGATCACACTCATTTCTCAGCTATATTGTCTCCATAGTCTTGAGAACGCTACTCTTCATGGCTTTGGGGAGTTTTCAAAAAATAGTTTTGAATCATCATTTCATAAAGAAAATGGAGAGTTGAAGAACGCCTTTAAAAGTGTTACTGTAACTTCAGCCCGAAAGGGGTATCCTCAAGGCTAAATTGAAGATTCTGAAGTGGAAGATGAGTACCTGATGAGTCTGTTTCACTTCACCGTATCACGCCAAGCTCCGCCATGACAATAAAAAGCCATGTAAAATACATGCCTTCAGAACCTTCTTTTCTCTGACAGACTATACCTTTCTTTCCCAAGTGAATTTGAAAGCTATTGTATATCAGGTTCACGAAACTGCTCACTGCGTGGATTTCTTTAATAGAAAAAGGAATCTGTACAAGACACCCATTCATCCGTGGTAAGGACAGTAGAGGTTAGAAAAGAATGAAAAGCAAGTTATAGCAAAATAAATCTGAAACAATGAAACACACTTTTAGCCTAAAGCGCTTTTACCAAATTTACCTCTGGCAGAAATACACGGCAGGTGATGCCTCACGTTCCGGGGTAAAGAATGGCACGACTTCGCTCTCACGGCTGGAAACCGGCATTCGCGCTGAATGGCTCCTGAGCGTTTGCACTCGCAGCCCGAGAAATCGCGCTTTTCCCCGGTTGCCGCTTCCAGCGCTCAGCCGCGCTCTCGTTTTGTTCGCTCGCCGCGAAAGAGCCACTGCCGGCGGATGCTTTTCCCCGAGTCGTGGGCTCTTCTCCGCGCATAGGAAAGGAGCGCTTTTGACTTCGCCCGGCGTACGGATATGCAGGATGCACTGCGCCTGGCTCGGAATGCGGTGTCCGTGCCTCTCCTTCGAGCGACAGTTCGTTGCAGTGTGCTTCTCCGTGGCTCCACTTCTGCGTTCCGTGACGAAGAGTGGCAGGGAGCACTTTCCCTAAAGAGGCAGCTGGACGTTCGTGGAGCGACAGATGTAGTGCTCTCAGAAAGCACATTCGAAAAAGGCGAGAGGGATTCTTCCAGCACTGTGTAGATAAAAACCCCCTTCGGAGGGACCGCGGCACGCTGAATTCGCCCCTGCTAGCCATCGGAAAGGCATACAGAGTAAAATGTCCAAATTTTAGCTGGAAATGAAACATTCGGTATTGTAATGTATTTTTTTGAGAAAACGTGAAGTATTGCTAAGGAATGTCGCTTAAAGGAGAGGCATGGACACCGCATTCCGAGCCAGGCGTAGTACGTCCTGCATATACGAACTCCGGGCGAAGTCAAAAGCGCTCCTTTCCGATGCGCGGAGAAGAGCCCGGGACTCGGCGAAAAGCATCCGCCGGCAGTGGCTCTTTCGCGGCAAGCGAACAAAACGAGAGCGCGGCTGAGCGCTGGAAGCGGCAACCGGGGACAAGCGCGATTTCGCGGGCTGCGAGTGCAAACGCTCGGAAGCCATTCAGCGCGAATGCCGGTTACGGCACGACTTCGCTCTCAAGGCTCAAAACCGGCATTCGCGCTGAATACCTCCGGAGCGTTTGCACTCGCTGCCCGAGAACTCGCGCTTCTCCCCGGATGCCGCTTCCAGCGCTCAGCCTCGGTCTGCTCAGAAATATCACTTTCCTTAGAAATACTTCACGTTTCCTCCAAAAAATACATTACAATACCGAATGCTTCATTTCCGGCTAAAATTAGGACATTTTACTCTGTATGCCGTTCCGATGGCTAGCAGGGGCGAATTCAGCGTGCCGCGGTGCCTCTGAAGGGGGGTTTTACCTGCACAGGCTGGAAGAATCCCTCTCGCCTTTTTCGAATGGCCCCGGAGCCATTCAGCGCGAATGCCGGTTTCGAGCCGTGAGAGCAAAGTCGTGCCATTCTTTACCCCTTAACGTGAGGCATCACCTGCCGTGTATTTCTGCCAGAGGGAAATCTGGTAAAAAGGCTTCAGGCTAAAAGAGTGATCTCAGGCAGGAAATAAAACTTGAAGTGAAATGATGTAATTAAAGCTAATCTGAGGATATGACATAAATATATGCCTGTATCTCCATGCTTGTGATTAGATACTATGTCCATCATTACCTGCTAGTCAAATGAGCCTGCGAAAGTTCTAATGGAAATGTTGTCTTGCTGCATAAGGGAGAGAATTAAATCGTTCTAGCCAGATTTACTGGCGATGCATTGAAATCCATCTCTTTCGGAAACATTTTAAGGACATAAACAAGCGTTGTATATACCCAGAGCAAATTCGACAGAGAAACGCACTGAGGCAGAGCAAGCTGGTTTCTTGCAGTGAACAATATTGCAGTGTCGCAGCATGGGTTTTGAATTCTATTTCGGTGAAGGAACACCGAGAAACAAAAACACATGCATAATAAGCTTCCGCCTGCAATAATGGAAGTCTTGAAATTCTTGATTTTAGTGTGCTAAGCAAGTGAACAGATCTTCTTTTATTCTGTAAACTAGAGGGTTTTCTTTTTGTTTTGTTCTGTTTTAATTAAGGCAGCAAATTATGTAGAGGAGAAAGTCACTAAGAACACGAATGAATGAGAGGAAAAAACACAACACTGGCATTTACTGTCAGTGCTGTTCCTACTTCGATATTGATGGTAAAAGAAAACGTTTGATTTCCTAAGTCCTCTAATAAACTTTTCCGATCCTCATTTCTTTGCAGAAAGCATTTGATCCTTAGTTTGCACTATCTCAGCAAAAGCCAATGTGGTTTTCAGAATAAACAAATGTCTTCAAATCCATATGCTCACCGAGTCTCATACTTCTGTGAGCCTACTGCCAGTGTATCCTGTCAAAGGTGAAGTGAGTTACTGTCTGGTGATTAAAAAATTCGGAATATTCTCAAGTAGTCAAGACATTATGGCTGCTACTTATCTGAACAGTGTTTCTTTATAGTAAGCAGAGTAATGGGACGCAGAAGTCAAACCGAAGTCTATACTAGAGAAATTTCACCATACGAATACTGTTCATACACAGCAATTCTATAATCTCCTATCTTCATCATAGGTAGGAATGTTGAGCTTTTCTTTTACTATGTGTTGAGTAAAACTGCATTTTACGCGTATTTTACATGTATTAAACAGATGTGAATCTGCTCATCAGACTTTTCTAAATAGAATACACAGTATGCTAAAACCTGAGATCAGACAGTTTTGCTTCAATTTCCTGGTTTAAAACCACTCCAGTTCTGCTGGTTATTATGTGAAATGAATAGATACGTAAAAAGATAAACTCAGCAACCACTAAGAAACACTGAGTGCTCTGTTTCAGCTTTTTTAACCTTTTCGCATTGTCAGTCACTAGGGCTGTTCTAAGTTTAGCTCATGGTAAGATATTTTTTCTTGCTTTTTACATCCTACTACTTATTTGATGACTGGTCACATACAACCCTTTAGCATTCCCATGCCTGTAACTTCCAGACTCTGCTTGTAGGCTACGTTTCTGAGATGTCTAATTATTATGATCATTTTTGCTGCATATTCTTCTTCTGCATCTTTCATTAAAAAAATTGAGCACGTCTTTTCATTCTAGAAGATCACATCCCACCGTCAGCTTTGCTCAGGGAGAATGGATTGATTCTTTCTTCGCGTGCCCTGTTCACTTGCATGGCTATTATCTTTTCCATTTGTTTCATTGTTTCAGATTTATTTTGCTATAACTTGCTTTTCATTCTTTTCTAACCTCTACTGTCCTTACCACGGATGAATGGGTGTCCTGTAAAGATTCCTTTTTCTATTAAAGAAATCCACGCAGTGAGCAGTTTCGTGTACCTGATATACAATAGCTTTCAAATTCACTTGGGAAAGAAAGGTATAGTCTGTCAGAGAAAAGAAGGTTCTGAAGGCATGTATTTTACATGGCTTTTTATTTACTTCTCATGATTGCTTTTCACACTCAGGATATTGCACAAGTTGTATTTAGCAGACTGAATTTTAGTGGAATTGGAATGGAAGGTAAACAGAAGTATTTCAGGTTCGAAAAGCAAAATGGAAAAGGGGAGAGAGCTAGGAAAGAAAACATTTTCCTCTCCTTGGCAACAACATCCAGAAATTTGAAGACAATTCTTAGGCTTAATTTGGAACCATTTCAGAACAATTCTTTCAACATACTCCTTTCTTCCTAACAACAATAGTTCAGAGTCTACTGAGCAGTAAGTGGACAGTAAGTCTGGTTTCAGAGGACAAAGCCAGACAAAAGGCTTCATATTTCATCTGCTGCTGCTTGGCATGGCGGAGCTTGGCGTGATACGGTGAAGTGAAACAGACTCATCAGGTACTCATCTTCCACTTCAGAATCTTCAATTTAGCCTAGAGGATACCCCTTCTGGCTGAAGTTTCAGTAACACTAGTAAAGGCGTTCTTTAACTCTCCATTTTCATTATGAAATGATGATTCAAAACTATTTTTTGAAAACTCCCCAAAGCCATGAAGAGTAGCGATCTCAAGGCTATGGAGACAATATAGCTGAGAAATGAGTGTGATCAGGAGGATATAAAGGAAAACAAGTTCCCTACTCTTGCTTACCAACACGTGGTTTTTTTCCTATGCACTTCAGGTGCAAGCGTAAACACTCATCACTACAGGAAAACCACGTTGAAACAGAAACACAATCATGATGTATGTTCCATCCCCAAATGCTCTAGGAGTCTTAGCCAAGGTTGACGGAACCAACAACAGACTGCTAGTTTCTGAAAGAGATTTGGTGAAGGCAATGGCTTTGAGGTTTTCAAAGGAATAAGCCATTGTGAGCATAAAAGACAGCCAAGGACTAGGTAACAGTATCGAAACTGGTAGGTAGGAGTTTGCGTCTCATCCAAGAGAAATGGCAGAGAGGTGTACCTATCGGTGGTAGAAAAAGACACCTACATCACACGGATAGGTGGCAAGATGAAATAAAATGCAGGCCACATGGGCAGATGATGTACAAAAGAAAAAGAAAACAAATGAAATCAGAGTCAGCCTGAAGATATTTCTACTAGAAACACCTAAGAGCCATCACCTCCTTTCCTATTGCTGTTGTACCACTGTTCCCTGGGAGAAGAAGCTGACCTTCACCACACCTCAAACACGTTTCAGGGAGTTGCAGAGAGAGATAAGGTCTCCCTTGGAGCCTTATCTTCTCCAGACTCCTAGCTCCCTCAGCCACTCCCCAAAAGACTTGGATTCCAGACCATTCTCCACCTTCGTTGCCCCTCTCCGGACACATTCCATGGCCTCAAGGTCTTTCTTGGAGTGAGTGAGTGGCCCAAAACTGGACGCAGAGCTCATGTTGTGGCCTCACCAGGCAGGCAATCACCTCCTTAGTCGTCTTGAATGATCTTTGAACTCTCTAATATGCACTATCTTTGTGTCTTGGTATACTTGACTGTGAATTATTCAGGCCCCTCGATGAATTCTGTGAAAAGCATCATCATAAACTGCTAGCAAAGAAATCAATACGGCATAAAACTGCACTGTGATTAAGCTAGAAACCTGGAATCAGATACATGGATCATCTAAAAGTAATGGTTCCTATGTATTTATTTCCACGGAAACGAAAACTGATACAAAGGGCACAATAACAGAGTTTGATAGAGAAAATTCTCAGCTACAAGGCCTTTTTTTTTCCAGCATAATCACTTATATTATATTGCATAAACATCATCTTTACATGACATAAAAAATTAGTCTCACCATCTTGTTTGTCTGATAAATTGACAAATAATTTAGAAGGACATGGAAGAAGATGAATGGGCGAAAAAACATTGTGAATTCTAACCAAAATGTATCTGTTACAGAGGGATTAAACCATTATAAGTATATATAGTATAAAGTACAGACAGTACTAAACATTTTGAAAAAGGCAATGAAAAATGAAAATTGGTATAGAATTGAAATTGAGATTTTGAAGTAGTGAGTGAATGGTAATCAAAGAAATAAAGTGAAAATTTAGATTTTGTTGAATCCCAGGGAGTATACTCATGCAGGCAGTCCAGTTCGCTAATGTAGCTGTCTTTTCATATGGTCCTAAACTTCTACATTAGATTCAGTTGTTGCTTGCCTGCTTGTAGTCGTAACTCCAGAGAGATTTCCCTTTGGAATATTAAAAATTGAGTTCTCCTGAATCAGCTTCCACAAAACAAATGTTCCTCACACAAACTTCCTCACGCAGGGCTACTTTGTAAGAAGAAAAAGATTAAATACAAGGCAAAATATCTCCTGGCTCACTTAAATACTGTCCTTGCCCTGTAAGTTTTAGCAAGTCACTTAAATTAGTGGTTGTAACACAATGAAAAGCACAACAGTGATAGCAGAGTAGCAAGACCCCAGGCTGCAGTGAGTGAAAACTTGCTAAACAGAGCAGTCATGGAGACAGAAAGAAGGAACAAAAACCTGCTTATCCTTGGAAGGCCTCAGCTATGCAGGGATCTCCAGATGAGATACCCTCACCTCCACTGCCAACACTTAAATGAGGTCTGGGAAGAGGAAGATCCTGTCAATACCCATACTGGTCATTCATGTGCACTGCATACACTTCAGCTCCCCTGGCTTGGCCCTGCCTTACTACTAGGTGCTCAATCACTGTTTCAAGCCCTGACTTAGCATTTCCACCACAGTGGTCATGCCTGTTCATGTGGCCAAAATCTCTCATACACTTGGATCTGAGCATTATTTTAAAGGCAGAAAATTTGTCCCAGTCTTTAATAACGAAAAACTTCTGCCAAAGCCTTTGTGTGATCTGCACTGTATGCCATTGTAGAAGTTCAGTTCTGCAACAAACTGAGAGCAACAGACTAATGTTCATCAAATCCAGACTACGTGGTGTCTTTTTTCTGTCTGCCTTCCTTTTCCAAGACTCACAAACTGCATTTCAGGTATTGCTGTCAAGAGCGTCAAAAGTTATGCTTTTAAGAAAAGTTATCCGCTCATGGGTAAGGTATTCTGCCATGTATTCATTATAAAAAGAAGTTAAAAAAAAAAAAAAGGATGTTGCAGATAAGAAGCAGAGTAGCAAGACCCCAGGCTGCAGTGAATGAAAACTTGCTAAACAGAGCAGTCATGGAGACAGAAAGAAGGAACAAAAACCTGCTTATCCTTGGAAGGCCTCAGCTATGCAGGGATCTCCAGATGAGATACCCTCACCTCCACTGCCAACACTTAAATGAGGTCTGGGAAGAGGAAGATCCTGTCAATACCCATACTGGTCATTCATGTGCACTGCATACACTTGAGCTCCCCTGGCTTGGCCCTGCCTTACTACTAGGTGCTCAATCACTGTTTCAAGCCCTGACTTAGCATTTCCACCACAGTGGTCATGCCTGTTCATGTGGCCAAAATCTCTCATACACTGGGATCTGAACATTATTTTAAAGGCAGAAAAATTATCCCAGTCTTTAATAACGAAAAACTTCTGCCAAAGCCTTTGTGTGATCTGCACTGTATGCCATTGTAGAAGTTCAGTTCTGCAACAAACTGAGAGCAACAGACTAATGTTCATCAAATCCAGACTACGTGGTGTCTTTTTTCTGTCTGCCTTCCTTTTCCAAGACTCACAAACTGCATTTCAGGTATTGCTGTCAAGAGCGTCAAAAGTTATGCTTTTAAGAAAAGTTACCTGCTCATGGGTAAGGTATTCTGCCATGTATTCATTATAAAAAGAAGTTTAAAAAAAAAAAAAAAAGGATGTTGCAGATAAGAAGCATTAAGAATGACTTTACCACGTAATTGCAGCTTCTCTAGTCTAACCTTTCTTCAAAAAGGCTGGAGAAAGCAATATTTCTCAAAACAAGAGAAATTTCTTTACTCCTTTTTATTACTTTCTCAGAAAACTGTAACATTCTTACTACTATGGTAATATTGTAGGCTAGGGGCTTCTACAATCAACAGATGCACAAAGGTTAGGCTTCATAAGATAACCATGATGAAAAGATATATACATTTAAAAAGAAAAAAAAAAAAGAAAAAAAAAGAAAAAAAAAAAAAAGGAAATGCTAACTGGACTCACAGGCTCACAGTAAACACCCCAGAGAGCAACCTCCAGAAAGAGATCCCTCCTCAGTGGTAGTCAGCCCTTAAATGGGATCTCCACCCCTTCCTGGTAGCACTGGCAAATTGCTTTCACCTGTGCTCCCATGGCTGACTTATTGCTTGCCTCAGGTGGTCAATAAGAGGTCCAGGCCTACCTGGTGTTTTGTGATGACAAGGGTAGTGCTGGATGTTTGTGGAAGTTGAAGAATTGTGCGGTTTGATTTGTGGATTTTGAAAGGAATGAGACAAACTGTTTTGGTGGTATAAGAAAGGTAATTGTTACTGGTATACAGAAGTAGAATGGAGGGTATGTGGAAGTGTAACTGAGGGTGCAACATAGGAAAAAGGGTTAAAGAGAAAGTGAGTTAATCTGTGCTGGTGTGAGAGCAACCCCCCACACTGTTTCCCCCGCGAGCAGAACTTGGTGTGAGAGAGTGAGCTGCAGCCGGAGACTTCTGCTGCAAACAGCATTACTTGCAAAGGGGGAGGTGAGAGGAGAGGGCAGGGCACTGGAAGTGAGACTAGCCTCTGCAGAGAGAATCCCAGTGTTGGTACTGGGAGCCTCTGGAGAGGAGGAGGTAAACTGGGAATAACAGCAGCTGTTAGTGTCACGGCACTGGAGTAGGGCCGTAGGATCCAGGGATCCACTCAGAGAGAAATGGGGAAGGGGGGGCTGGAAGAGCCCAGAGAGGGCTCTTCCCCATCGGAATGAAAGTAATGCGTAAATTACTGAGAAAGAGGGGACAATTTCTGCTTGCATAAATGAAGGATGAGAATTTGGGAAGTCTACCCTAGCAGTTCCACTGGTTAAATTACAGCTAGGAGAGCAGGATAAAGAAGTTTATCTTTCGTGGATGATATCCACGCGGGTGCATCTTACTGCCCGTAGATGATTTTGTAACAACAGAAGCAGCTAATCCCCAATAAACACACCAATAATGGCTTACTTTTTGGGATTAATTGAATACGGCCTGAGAAAACAAGTAGGAAGACATAAATTCTTGTACATGCCAGGTTACTCTGGCAAGAAAGTAAATAAAACTGAAATTAAGGATCAAACAATATTAACTGATGGAGAATTGTAAATCTGCCTTTAACACAAACAGGGAAAAACAAGGTTATAGCCCCAGAGACAGAGCAATATTTCATCAAAAACCTCTGGCAAACACCTGGAGAACTCCTTCAAAATTGCAACCGCTTCCCTTGAATCAGACACTGATGCATTCCCTTCACAAAAGCAAGGTCCAGATTCCCACTAGTGTTATGCTTTCTCATTTTATGTTTTAGTCATACGTTACTAAGAAGCTTTGTTACTCATGTATACTAAGGACACGTTATCTTCAGCCCAAGACAATGACTCTTCAGCTAATGCCACCCAGGCAAGCCGGATGATTGGTGATGCTGAAAAGGCTCAGGAACATTCTTTCTTTAAACAGGCCAAAGTCCATTCAAAGTTCAAAACTTGGCAAAATTCAAGCTTCATATTTATTTACACAATAATATTATTGGAGTATGGATCAGAGAAATAAGTAAGTCCCATTCTTGCAAAAACCTGTTGCTGGTTCCATTGCACTCTTCTGGAAATCTGCACATAGAGAAATGAAATTCAGGAAGATTCCTGTGTTGATGCAGCAGATGTTCGCTGGGATGATCGTGGGAGAGAACTGTCATTAAAAAACTGTCATGTTAATTCACAAAGCATATCAAGAACAAGACAGCACCAAAGCTGAGAAACAAAGGTGTTTTTTCCTAAGACAGATAAGATTTCAAGAGAAGATGCTGCTTTCCACAAAGCATAGAATTTTTGTTTTTTAATTTTATTTTTATTTTTAAATTAGTAAGCAGAACTGGATATATCCACAGCCCATAACAATTCATGGAATTCCTTTGTTGTTCTTTCATACCCCTACAAGGCTTGGCAATAATCCCCAGTACATACTCAAAGATGGAAAAGCTGCAGTTAGGTTTGTCACAGGAAGCAAGCTTCTGAAGTCCCTGCAACAGTATAGTACATAAGTGCAGTTTCCCGTTATGAAGAGAATCCCAACAAGAATTGTTAGTACCAATAAGTGACAATAGATGGCAGCAGAGACCATGAAATACTCATCTTGCTGCTTCTCACTGCAGAAACGGCATTTCATTCGCACGGTAAGTCCGATACTTTTAGAGAACTACTGAAAGAGACGGTAGGCCTGCTGGATTCAGAATATGAGAATATAACTCCCAGAGCCTAGCCCTGTCTGCACTCCCATAGATATGGGCACTCAGATGTGAGACCACATCTGGAGTACTCCATCCTGAATGCAACACTAGCATACTGCTGACTGTCCCTGTTTTGTATAATCAGAAAAGTGTTATTATTGCCTTGAAGTGACATATTACCTTTCATTAACCCTTACATTTCCGAGATGATTGTGTTTTGTCTCCTTTTGTGACATCCATTCGTCACAATCTCACTTGGAGGACTGATAGGATTGAGATCTTATCTCTTCACAAGTGATCTTACTTCTTTAGAAGTTTAAAGCAACTATTTCTTCTTCCAGGTTATTATAGTGATAGTGAATTTTTCAACTGCAATGTAAAACTCGGGGGTGTTATAGAATAAATAGAGTAGATACGCTAAGCCAGTTTAAGTGACATTGTGAATTCGATTGTGAATTGTGAATTAAGTGACATTGTGAATTCGAACCCTAAACTTAACCTAACCCTAACCCTAACCCTAAACTTAAACCTAACCCTAACCCTAACCCTAACCCTTACCCTAAACCTAACCCTAACCCTTACCCTAACCCTAAGCCCAACCCCAAACCTAACCCTAACCCTTAACCTAACCCTAAACCTAACCCTAACCCTAACCCTACAGTGACCCTAACCCCAATCCTAACCCTATCTCTAACCCTAACCCTAACCCTAACCCTACAGTGACCCTAACCCCAATCCTAACCCTATCTCTAACCCTAACCCTAACCCTACCCTAACCCTAACCCCAACCCTAACCCTAACCCTAACCCTAACCCTACCCTAACCCTAACCCTAACCCTAAGCCTAACACTACCCTAACCCTAACCCTAACCCTACCCTAACCCCAACCCCAACCCTAACCCTAACCCTAACCCTAACCCAACCCTAACCCTAACCCTAACTCTAACCATACCCTAACCCTAACCCTACCCCTAACCCTACCATAACCCTAACTTTACCCTAACCCTAACCCTTAATCTAACCCTAACTCGACCCTAACCCTAACCCTAAACCTAACCCAAATTATTCGTCAATTTATCAGAATAACAGTACTAAACATTTTGAAGAATGCAATGAAAAATGAAAATTTGTATAGAATTGAAATTCAGATTTTGAAGTAGTGAGTGAATGGTAATCAAAGAAATAAAGTGAAAATTTAGATTTTGTTGAATCCGAGGGAGTATACTCATGCAGGCAGTCCAGTTCGCTAATGTAGCTGCCTAACCCTAACCCTAACCCAAACCCTAACCCTAACCCTTACCCTAACCCTAACCCTAAACTTAACCCTAACACTAATACTAACCCTAACCCTAACCCTACTCTGACCCTAACCAAAACCCTAACCCTAACCCTAAACCCAACCCTATCCCTAAACCTAACCCTACCCTAACCCTAACCCTAACCCTAACCCTAACCCTAACCCTAACCCTAACCCTAATCCTAACCCTACCTTAACCCTAACCCTAACCCTAACCCTAACCCTAACCGTAACCCGTACCCTAACCCTAACCCTAACCCTAAACCTAACCCTAACACTAACCCTTACCCTTACCCTAACCCTAACCCTAACCCTAAACCTAACCCTAACCCTTACCCTAACCCTAAGCCCAACCCCAAACCTAACCCTAACCCTTAACCTAACCCTAACCCTAACCCTAACCCTACAGTGACCCTAACCCCAATCCTTAAAAGATTAAATACAAGGCAAAATATCTCCTGGCTCACTTAAATACTGTCCTTGCCCTGTAAGTTTTAGCAAGTCACTTAAATTAGTGGTTGTAACACAATGAAAAGCACAACAGTGATAGCAGAGTAGCAAGACCCCAGGCTGCAGTGAGTGAAAACTTGCTAAACAGAGCAGTCATGGAGACAGAAAGAAGGAACAAAAACCTGCTTATCCTTGGAAGGCCTCAGCTATGCAGGGATCTCCAGATGAGATACCCTCACCTCCACTGCCAACACTTAAATGAGGTCTGGGAAGAGGAAGATCCTGTCAATACCCATACTGGTCATTCATGTGCACTGCATACACTTGAGCTCCCCTGGCTTGGCCCTGCCTTACTACTAGGTGCTCAATCACTGTTTCAAGCCCTGACTTAGCATTTCCACCACAGTGGTCATTCCTGTTCATGTGGCCAAAATCTCTCATACACTGGGATCTGAACATTATTTTAAAGGCAGAAAATTTGTCCCAGTCTTTAATAACGAAAAACTTCTGCCCTAACCTAACCCTTCCCTAACCTTAACCCTAACCCTAACCCTAACCCTAACTCTAACCATACCCTAACCCTAACCCTAACCTTAACCCAAACCCTAACCCTAACCCTAATCCTAAACCTAACCCTAACCCTAACCTTAACCCTAACCCTACCCCTAACCCTACCATAACCCTAACCCTACCCTAACCCTACCCTAACCCTAACCCTAACCCTAACCCTAACCCTAACCCTAACCCTAACCCTTAACCTAACCCTACCCTAACCCTACCGTAACCCTAATCCTAACCCTAACCCTAATCCTAACCCTACCTTAACCCTAACCCTAACCCTAACCCTAACCGTAACCCGTACCCTAACCCTAACCCTAACCCTAACCCTAAACTTAAACCTAACCCTAACCCTAACCCTAACCCTTACCCTAACCCTAAACCTAACCCTTACCCTAACCCTAAGCCCAACCCCAAACCTAACCCTAACCCTTAACCTAACCCTAAACCTAACCCTAACCCTAACCCTACAGTGACCCTAACCCCAATCCTAACTTACTAATTTAAAAATAAAAATAAAATTAAAAAACAAAAATTCTATGCTTTGTGGAAAGCAGCATCTTCTCTTGAAATCTTATCTGTCTTAGGAAAAAACACCTTTGTTTCTCAGCTTTGGTGCTGTCTTGTTCTTGATATGCTTTGTGAATTAACATGACAGTTTTTTAATGACAGTTCTCTCCCACGATCATCCCAGCGAACATCTGCTGCATCAACACAGGAATCTTCCTGAATTTCATTTCTCTATGTGCAGATTTCCAGAAGAGTGCAATGGAACCAGCAACAGGTTTTTGCAAGAATGGGACTTACTTATTTCTCTGATCCATACTCCAATAATATTATTGTGTAAATAAATATGAAGCTTGAATTTTGCCAAGTTTTGAACTTTGAATGGACTTTGGCCTGTTTAAAGAAAGAATGTTCCTGAGCCTTTTCAGCATCACCAATCATCCGGCTTGCCTGGGTGGCATTAGCTGAAGAGTCATTGTCTTGGGCTGAAGATAACGTGTCCTTAGTATACATGAGTAACAAAGCTTCTTAGTAACGTATGACTAAAACATAAAATGAGAAAGCATAACACTAGTGGGAATCTGGACCTTGCTTTTGTGAAGGGAATGCATCAGTGTCTGATTCAAGGGAAGCGGTTGCAATTTTGAAGGAGTTCTCCAGGTGTTTGCCAGAGGTTTTTGATGAAATATTGCTCTGTCTCTGGGGCTATAACCTTGTTTTTCCCTGTTTGTGTTAAAGGCAGATTTACAATTCTCCATCAGTTAATATTGTTTGATCCTTAATTTCAGTTTTATTTACTTTCTTGCCAGAGTAACCTGGCATGTACAAGAATTTATGTCTTCCTACTTGTTTTCTCAGGCCGTATTCAATTAATCCCAAAAAGTAAGCCATTATTGGTGTGTTTATTGGGGATTAGCTGCTTCTGTTGTTACAAAATCATCTACGGGCAGTAAGATGCACCCGCGTGGATATCATCCACGAAAGATAAACTTCTTTATCCTGCTCTCCTAGCTGTAATTTAACCAGTGGAACTGCTAGGGTAGACTTCCCAAATTCTCATCCTTCATTTATGCAAGCAGAAATTGTCCCCTCTTTCTCAGTAATTTACGCATTACTTTCATTCCGATGGGGAAGAGCCCTCTCTGGGCTCTTCCAGCCCCCCCTTCCCCATTTCTCTCTGAGTGGATCCCTGGATCCTACGGCCCTACTCCAGTGCCGTGACACTAACAGCTGCTGTTATTCCCAGTTTACCTCCTCCTCTCCAGAGGCTCCCAGTACCAACACTGGGATTCTCTCTGCAGAGGCTAGTCTCACTTCCAGTGCCCTGCCCTCTCCTCTCACCTCCCCCTTTGCAAGTAATGCTGTTTGCAGCAGAAGTCTCCGGCTGCAGCTCACTCTCTCACACCAAGTTCTGCTCGCGGGGGAAACGGTGTGGGGGGTTGCTCTCACACCAGCACAGATTAACTCACTTTCTCTTTAACCCTTTTTCCTATGTTGCACCCTCAGTTACACTTCCACATACCCTCCATTCTACTTCTGTATACCAGTAACAATTACCTTTCTTATACCACCAAAACAGTTTGTCTCATTCCTTTCAAAATCCACAAATCAAACCGCACAATTCTTCAACTTCCACAAACATCCAGCACTACCCTTGTCATCACAAAACACCAGGTAGGCCTGGACCTCTTATTGACCACCTGAGGCAAGCAATAAGTCAGCCATGGGAGCACAGGTGAAAGCAATTTGCCAGTGCTACCAGGAAGGGGTGGAGATCCCATTTAAGGGCTGACTACCACTGAGGAGGGATCTCTTTCTGGAGGTTGCTCTCTGGGGTGTTTACTGTGAGCCTGTGAGTCCAGTTAGCATTTCCTTTTTTTTTTTTTTCCTTTTTTTTTCTTTTTTTTTTTTCTTTTTAAATGTATATATCTTTTCATCATGGTTATCTTATGAAGCCTAACCTTTGTGCATCTGTTGATTGTAGAAGCCCCTAGCCTACAATATTACCATAGTAGTAAGAATGTTACAGTTTTCTGAGAAAGTAATAAAAAGGAGTAAAGAAATTTCTCTTGTTTTGAGAAATATTGCTTTCTCCAGCCTTTTTGAAGAAAGGTTAGACTAGAGAAGCTGCAATTACGTGGTAAAGTCATTCTTAATGCTTCTTATCTGCAACATCCTTCTTTTTTTTTTTTTTTTAAACTTCTTTTTATAATGAATACATGGCAGAATACCTTACCCATGAGCAGGTAACTTTTCTTAAAAGCATAACTTTTGACGCTCTTGACAGCAATACCTGAAATGCAGTTTGTGAGTCTTGGAAAAGGAAGGCAGACAGAAAAAAGACACCACGTAGTCTGGATTTGATGAACATTAGTCTGTTGCTCTCAGTTTGTTGCAGAACTGAACTTCTACAATGGCATACAGTGCAGATCACACAAAGGCTTTGGCAGAAGTTTTTCGTTATTAAAGACTGGGATAATTTTTCTGCCTTTAAAATAATGTTCAGATCCAAGTGTATGAGAGATTTTGGCCACATGAACAGGCATGACCACTGTGGTGGAAATGCTAAGTCAGGGCTTGAAACAGTGATTGAGCACCTAGTAGTAAGGCAGGGCCAAGCCAGGGGAGCTGAAGTGTATGCAGTGCACATGAATGACCAGTATGGGTATTGACAGGATCTTCCTCTTCCCAGACCTCATTTAAGTGTTGGCAGTGGAGGTGAGGGTATCTCATCTGGAGATCCCTGCATAGCTGAGGCCTTCCAAGGATAAGCAGGTTTTTGTTCCTTCTTTCTGTCTCCATGACTGCTCTGTTTAGCAAGTTTTCACTCACTGCAGCCTGGGGTCTTGCTACTCTGCTTCTTATCTGCAACATCCTTTTTTTTTTTTTTAACTTCTTTTTATAATGAATACATGGCAGAATACCTTACCCATGAGCGGATAACTTTTCTTAAAAGCATAACTTTTGACGCTCTTGACAGCAATACCTGAAATGCAGTTTGTGAGTCTTGGAAAAGGAAGGCAGACAGAAAAAAGACACCACGTAGTCTGGATTTGATGAACATTAGTCTGTTGCTCTCAGTTTGTTGCAGAACTGAACTTCTACAATGGCATACAGTGCAGATCACACAAAGGCTTTGGCAGAAGTTTTTCGTTATTAAAGACCGGGATAATTTTTCTGCCTTTAAAATAATGTTCAGATCCAAGTGTATGAGAGATTTTGGCCACATGAACAGGCATGACCACTGTGGTGGAAATGCTAAGTCAGGGCTTGAAACAGTGATTGAGCACCTAGTAGTAAGGCAGGGCCAAGCCAGGGGAGCTCAAGTGTATGCAGTGCACATGAATGACCAGTATGGGTATTGACAGGATCTTCCTCTTCCCAGACCTCATTTAAGTGTTGGCAGTGGAGGTGAGGGTATCTCATCTGGAGATCCCTGCATAGCTGAGGCCTTCCAAGGATAAGCAGGTTTTTGTTCCTTCTTTCTGTCTCCATGACTGCTCTGTTTAGCAAGTTTTCATTCACTGCAGCCTGGGGTCTTGCTACTCTGCTTCTTATCTGCAACATCCTTTTTTTTTTTTTTAACTTCTTTTTATAATGAATACATGGCAGAATACCTTACCCATGAGCGGATAACTTTTCTTAAAAGCATAACTTTTGACGCTCTTGACAGCAATACCTGAAATGCAGTTTGTGAGTCTTGGAAAAGGAAGGCAGACAGAAAAAAGACACCACGTAGTCTGGATTTGATGAACATTAGTCTGTTGCTCTCAGTTTGTTGCAGAACTGAACTTCTACAATGGCATACAGTGCAGATCACACAAAGGCTTTGGCAGAAGTTTTTCGTTATTAAAGACTGGGACAAATTTTCTGCCTTTAAAATAATGCTCAGATCCAAGTGTATGAGAGATTTTGGCCACATGAACAGGCATGACCACTGTGGTGGAAATGCTAAGTCAGGGCTTGAAACAGTGATTGAGCACCTAGTAGTAAGGCAGGGCCAAGCCAGGGGAGCTCAAGTGTATGCAGTGCACATGAATGACCAGTATGGGTATTGACAGGATCTTCCTCTTCCCAGACCTCATTTAAGTGTTGGCAGTGGAGGTGAGGGTATCTCATCTGGAGATCCCTGCATAGCTGAGGCCTTCCAAGGATAAGCAGGTTTTTGTTCCTTCTTTCTGTCTCCATGACTGCTCTGTTTAGCAAGTTTTCATTCACTGCAGCCTGGGGTCTTGCTACTCTGCTTCTTATCTGCAACATCCTTTTTTTTTTTTTAACTTCTTTTTATAATGAATACATGGCAGAATACCTTACCCATGAGCGGATAACTTTTCTTAAAAGCATAACTTTTGACACTCTTGACAGCAATACCTGAAATGCAGTTTGTGAGTCTTGGAAAAGGAAGGCAGACAGAAAAAAGACACCACGTAGTCTGGATTTGATGAACATTAGTCTGTTGCTCTCAGTTTGTTGCAGAACTGAACTTCTACAATGGCATACAGTGCAGATCACACAAAGGCTTTGGCAGAAGTTTTTCGTTATTAAAGACCGGGATAATCTTTCTGCCTTTAAAATAATGTTCAGATCCAAGTGTATGAGAGATTTTGGCCACATGAACAGGCATGACCACTGTGGTGGAAATGCTAAGTCAGGGCTTGAAACAGTGATTGAGCACCTAGTAGTAAGGCAGGGCCAAGCCAGGGGAGCTGAAGTGTATGCAGTGCACATGAATGACCAGTATGGGTATTGACAGGATCTTCCTCTTCCCAGACCTCATTTAAGTGTTGGCAGTGGAGGTGAGGGTATCTCATCTGGAGATCCCTGCATAGCTGAGGCCTTCCAAGGATAAGCAGGTTTTTGTTCCTTCTTTCTGTCTCCATGACTGCTCTGTTTAGCAAGTTTTCACTCACTGCAGCCTGGGGTCTTGCTACTCTGCTATCACTGTCGTGCTTTTCATTGTGTTACAACCACTAATTTAAGTGACTTGCTAAAACTTACAGGGCAAGGACAGTATTTAAGTGAGCCAGGAGATATTTTGCCTTGTATTTAATCTTTTAAGGATTGGGGTTAGGGTCACTGTAGGGTTAGGGTTAGGTTAAGGGTTAGGGTTAGGTTTGGGGTTGGGCTTAGGGTTAGGGTAAGGGTTAGGGTTAGGTTTAGGGTTAGGGTTAGGGTAAGGGTAAGGGTTAGTGTTAGGGTTAGGTTTAGGGTTAGGGTTAGGGTTAGGGTACGGGTTACGGTTAGGGTTAGGGTTAGGGTTAGGGTTAGGGTTAGGGTTAAGGTAGGGTTAGGATGAGGGTTAGGGTTAGGGTTAGGGTTAGGGTTAGGGTTAGGGTTAGGGTTAGGGTTAGGGTTAGGGTTAGGGTTAGGTTTAGGGTTAGGGTAGGGTTAGGTTAAGGGTTAGGGTAGGGTTAGCCTTATGGTCAGGGTTAGGGTTAGGGATAGAGTTGGGTTTAGGGTTAGGGGTAGGGTTTTGGTTAGGGTCAGGGTAGGGTTAGGGTTAGGGTTAGTATTAGTGTTAGGGTTAAGTTTAGGGTTAGGGTTAGGGTAAGGGTTAGGGTTAGGGTTTGGGTTAGGGTTAGGGTTAGGCAGCTACATTAGCGAACTGGACTGCCTGCATGAGTATACTCCCTGGGATTCAACAAAATCTAAATTTTCACTTTATTTCTTTGATTACCATTCACTCACTACTTCAAAATCTGAATTTCAATTCTATACAAATTTTCATTTTTCATTGCATTCTTCAAAATGTTTAGTACTGTTATTCTGATAAATTGACGAATAATTTGGGTTAGGTTTAGGGTTAGGGTTAGGGTCGAGTTAGGGTTAGATTAAGGGTTAGGGTTAGGGTAAAGTTAGGGTTATGGTAGGGTTAGGGGTAGGGTTAGGGTTAGGGTATGGTTAGAGTTAGGGTTAGGGTTAGGGTTGGGTTAGGGTTAGGGTTAGGGTTGGGGTTGGGGTTAGGGTAGGGTTAGGGTTAGGGTTAGGGTAGTGTTAGGCTTAGGGTTAGGGTTAGGCTTAGGGTAGGGTTAGGGTTAGGGTAGGGTTAGGGTTAGGGTTAGGGTTGGGGTTAGGGTTAGGGTAGGGTTAGGGTTAGGGTTAGAGATAGGGTTAGGATTGGGGTTAGGGTCACTGTAGGGTTAGGGTTAGGGTTAGGTTTAGGGTTAGGTTAAGGGTTAGGGTTAGGTTTGGGGTTGGGCTTAGGGTTAGGGTAAGGGTTAGGGTTAGGTTTAGGGTAAGGGTTAGGGTTAGGGTTAGGGTTAGGTTTAAGTTTAGGGTTAGGGTTAGGGTTAGGTTAAGTTTAGGGTTCGAATTCACAATGTCACTTAATTCACAATTCACAATCGAATTCACAATGTCACTTAAACTGGCTTAGCATATCTACTCTATTTATTCTATAACACCCCCGAGTTTTACATTGCAGTTGAAAAATTCACTATCACTATAATAACCTGGAAGAAGAAATAGTTGCTTTAAACTTCTAAAGAAGTAAGATCACTTGTGAAGAGATAAGATCTCAATCCTATCAGTCCTCCAAGTGAGATTGTGACGAATGGATGTCACAAAAGGAGACAAAACACAATCATCTCGGAAATGTAAGGGTTAATGAAAGGTAATATGTCACTTCAAGGCAATAATAACACTTTTCTGATTATACAAAACAGGGACAGTCAGCAGTATGCTAGTGTTGCATTCAGGATGGAGTACTCCAGATGTGGTCTCACATCTGAGTGCCCATATCTATGGGAGTGCAGACAGGGCTAGGCTCTGGGAGTTATATTCTCATATTCTGAATCCAGCAGGCCTACCGTCTCTTTCAGTAGTTCTCTAAAAGTATCGGACTTACCGTGCGAATGAAATGCCGTTTCTGCAGTGAGAAGCAGCAAGATGAGTATTTCATGGTCTCTGCTGCCATCTATTGTCACTTATTGGTACTAACAATTCTTGTTGGGATTCTCTTCATAACGGGAAACTGCACTTATGTACTATACTGTTGCAGGGACTTCAGAAGCTTGCTTCCTGTGACAAACCTAACTGCAGCTTTTCCATCTTTGAGTATGTACTGGGGATTATTGCCAAGCCTTGTAGGGGTATGAAAGAACAACAAAGGAATTCCATGAATTGTTATGGGCTGTGGATATATCCAGTTCTGCTTACTAATTTAAAAATAAAAATAAAATTAAAAAACAAAAATTCTATGCTTTGTGGAAAGCAGCATCTTCTCTTGAAATCTTATCTGTCTTAGGAAAAAACACCTTTGTTTCTCAGCTTTGGTGCTGTCTTGTTCTTGATATGCTTTGTGAATTAACATGACAGTTTTTTAATGACAGTTCTCTCCCACGATCATCCCAGCGAACATCTGCTGCATCAACACAGGAATCTTCCTGAATTTCATTTCTCTATGTGCAGATTTCCAGAAGAGTGCAATGGAACCAGCAACAGGTTTTTGCAAGAATGGGACTTACTTATTTCTCTGATCCATACTCCAATAATATTATTGTGTAAATAAATATGAAGCTTGAATTTTGCCAAGTTTTGAACTTTGAATGGACTTTGGCCTGTTTAAAGAAAGAATGTTCCTGAGCCTTTTCAGCATCACCAATCATCCGGCTTGCCTGGGTGGCATTAGCTGAAGAGTCATTGTCTTGGGCTGAAGATAACGTGTCCTTAGTATACATGAGTAACAAAGCTTCTTAGTAACGTATGACTAAAACATAAAATGAGAAAGCATAACACTAGTGGGAATCTGGACCTTGCTTTTGTGAAGGGAATGCATCAGTGTCTGATTCAAGGGAAGCGGTTGCAATTTTGAAGGAGTTCTCCAGGTGTTTGCCAGAGGTTTTTGATGAAATATTGCTCTGTCTCTGGGGCTATAACCTTGTTTTTCCCTGTTTGTGTTAAAGGCAGATTTACAATTCTCCATCAGTTAATATTGTTTGATCCTTAATTTCAGTTTTATTTACTTTCTTGCCAGAGTAACCTGGCATGTACAAGAATTTATGTCTTCCTACTTGTTTTCTCAGGCCGTATTCAATTAATCCCAAAAAGTAAGCCATTATTGGTGTGTTTATTGGGGATTAGCTGCTTCTGTTGTTACAAAATCATCTACGGGCAGTAAGATGCACCCGCGTGGATATCATCCACGAAAGATAAACTTCTTTATCCTGCTCTCCTAGCTGTAATTTAACCAGTGGAACTGCTAGGGTAGACTTCCCAAATTCTCATCCTTCATTTATGCAAGCAGAAATTGTCCCCTCTTTCTCAGTAATTTACGCATTACTTTCATTCCGATGGGGAAGAGCCCTCTCTGGGCTCTTCCAGCCCCCCCTTCCCCATTTCTCTCTGAGTGGATCCCTGGATCCTACGGCCCTACTCCAGTGCCGTGACACTAACAGCTGCTGTTATTCCCAGTTTACCTCCTCCTCTCCAGAGGCTCCCAGTACCAACACTGGGATTCTCTCTGCAGAGGCTAGTCTCACTTCCAGTGCCCTGCCCTCTCCTCTCACCTCCCCCTTTGCAAGTAATGCTGTTTGCAGCAGAAGTCTCCGGCTGCAGCTCACTCTCTCACACCAAGTTCTGCTCGCGGGGGAAACGGTGTGGGGGGTTGCTCTCACACCAGCACAGATTAACTCACTTTCTCTTTAACCCTTTTTCCTATGTTGCACCCTCAGTTACACTTCCACATACCCTCCATTCTACTTCTGTATACCAGTAACAATTACCTTTCTTATACCACCAAAACAGTTTGTCTCATTCCTTTCAAAATCCACAAATCAAACCGCACAATTCTTCAACTTCCACAAACATCCAGCACTACCCTTGTCATCACAAAACACCAGGTAGGCCTGGACCTCTTATTGACCACCTGAGGCAAGCAATAAGTCAGCCATGGGAGCACAGGTGAAAGCAATTTGCCAGTGCTACCAGGAAGGGGTGGAGATCCCATTTAAGGGCTGACTACCACTGAGGAGGGATCTCTTTCTGGAGGTTGCTCTCTGGGGTGTTTACTGTGAGCCTGTGAGTCCAGTTAGCATTTCCTTTTTTTTTTTTTTTTCCTTTTTTTTTCTTTTTTTTTTTTCTTTTTAAATGTATATATCTTTTCATCATGGTTATCTTATGAAGCCTAACCTTTGTGCATCTGTTGATTGTAGAAGCCCCTAGCCTACAATATTACCATAGTAGTAAGAATGTTACAGTTTTCTGAGAAAGTAATAAAAAGGAGTAAAGAAATTTCTCTTGTTTTGAGAAATATTGCTTTCTCCAGACTTTTTGAAGAAAGGTTAGACTAGAGAAGCTGCAATTACGTGGTAAAGTCATTCTTAATGCTTCTTATCTGCAACATCCTTCTTTTTTTTTTTTTTTTAAACTTCTTTTTATAATGAATACATGGCAGAATACCTTACCCATGAGCAGGTAACTTTTCTTAAAAGCATAACTTTTGACGCTCTTGACAGCAATACCTGAAATGCAGTTTGTGAGTCTTGGAAAAGGAAGGCAGACAGAAAAAAGACACCACGTAGTCTGGATTTGATGAACATTAGTCTGTTGCTCTCAGTTTGTTGCAGAACTGAACTTCTACAATGGCATACCGTGCAGATCACACAAAGGCTTTGGCAGAAGTTTTTCGTTATTAAAGACCGGGATAATCTTTCTGCCTTTAAAATAATGTTCAGATCCAAGTGTATGAGAGATTTTGGCCACATGAACAGGCATGACCACTGTGGTGGAAATGCTAAGTCAGGGCTTGAAACAGTGATTGAGCACCTAGTAGTAAGGCAGGGCCAAGCCAGGGGAGCTGAAGTGTATGCAGTGCACATGAATGACCAGTATGGGTATTGACAGGATCTTCCTCTTCCCAGACCTCATTTAAGTGTTGGCAGTGGAGGTGAGGGTATCTCATCTGGAGATCCCTGCATAGCTGAGGCCTTCCAAGGATAAGCAGGTTTTTGTTCCTTCTTTCTGTCTCCATGACTGCTCTGTTTAGCAAGTTCTCACTCACTGCAGCCTGGGGTCTTGCTACTCTGCTATCACTGTTGTGCTTTTCATTGTGTTACAACCACTAATTTAAGTGACTTGCTAAAACTTACAGGGCAAGGACAGTATTTAAGTGAGCCAGGAGATATTTTGCCTTGTATTTAATCTTTTAAGGATTGGGGTTAGGGTCACTGTAGGGTTAGGGTTAGGGTTAGGGTTAGGTTAAGGGTTAGGGTTAGGTTTGGGGTTGGGCTTAGGGTTAGGGTAAGGGTTAGGGTTAGGGTTAGGGTTAGGGTAAGGGTAAGGGTTAGTGTTAGGGTTAGGTTTAGGGTTAGGGTTAGGGTACGGGTTACGGTTAGGGTTAGGGTTAGGGTTAGGGTTAGGGTTAGGGTTAAGGTAGGGTTAGGATGAGGGTTAGGGTTAGGGTTAGGGTTAGGGTTAGGGTTAGGTTTAGGGTTAGGTTTAGGGTTAGGGTAGGGTTAGGTTAAGGGTTAGGGTAGGGTTAGCCTTATGGTCAGGGTTAGGGTTAGGGATAGGGTTGGGTTTAGGGTTAGGGTTAGGGTTTTGGTTAGGGTCAGGGTAGGGTTAGGGTTAGGGTTAGTATTAGGGTTAGGGTTAAGTTTAGGGTTAGGGTTAGGGTTAGGGTAAGGGTTAGGGTTAGGGTTTGGGTTAGGGTTAGGGTTAGGCAGCTACATTAGCGAACTGGACTGCCTGCATGAGTATACTCCCTGGGATTCAACAAAATCTAAATTTTCACTTTATTTCTTTGATTACCATTCACTCACTACTTCAAAATCTGAATTTCAATTCTATACAAATTTTCATTTTTCATTGCATTCTTCAAAATGTTTAGTACTGTTATTCTGATAAATTGACGAATAATTTGGGTTAGGTTTAGGGTTAGGGTTAGGGTCGAGTTAGGGTTAGATTAAGGGTTAGGGTTAGGGTAAAGTTAGGGTTATGGTAGGGTTAGGGGTAGGGTTAGGGTTAGGGTATGGTTAGAGTTAGGGTTAGGGTTAGGGTTGGGTTAGGGTTAGGGTTAGGGTTGGGGTTGGGGTTAGGGTAGGGTTAGGGTTAGGGTTAGGGTAGTGTTAGGCTTAGGGTTAGGGTTAGGGTTAGGGTAGGGTTAGGGTTAGGGTTAGGGTTAGGGTTGGGGTTAGGGTTAGGGTAGGGTTAGGGTTAGGGTTAGAGATAGGGTTAGGATTGGGGTTAGGGTCACTGTAGGGTTAGGGTTAGGGTTAGGTTTAGGGTTAGGTTAAGGGTTAGGGTTAGGTTTGGGGTTGGGCTTAGGGTTAGGGTAAGGGTTAGGGTTAGGTTTAGGGTAAGGTTTAGGGTTAGGGTTAGGGTTAGGGTTAGGTTTAAGTTTAGGGTTAGGGTTAGGGTTAGGGTTAGGTTAAGTTTAGGGTTCGAATTCACAATGTCACTTAATTCACAATTCACAATCGAATTCACAATGTCACTTAAACTGGCTTAGCATATCTACTCTATTTATTCTATAACACCCCCGAGTTTTACATTGCAGTTGAAAAATTCACTATCACTATAATAACCTGGAAGAAGAAATAGTTGCTTTAAACTTCTAAAGAAGTAAGATCACTTGTGAAGAGATAAGATCTCAATCCTATCAGTCCTCCAAGTGAGATTGTGACGAATGGATGTCACAAAAGGAGACAAAACACAATCATCTCGGAAATGTAAGGGTTAATGAAAGGTAATATGTCACTTCAAGGCAATAATAACACTTTTCTGATTATACAAAACAGGGACAGTCAGCAGTATGCTAGTGTTGCATTCAGGATGGAGTACTCCAGATGTGGTCTCACATCTGAGTGCCCATATCTATGGGAGTGCAGACAGGGCTAGGCTCTGGGAGTTATATTCTCATATTCTGAATCCAGCAGGCCTACCGTCTCTTTCAGTAGTTCTCTAAAAGTATCGGACTTACCGTGCGAATGAAATGCCGTTTCTGCAGTGAGAAGCAGCAAGATGAGTATTTCATGGTCTCTGCTGCCATCTATTGTCACTTATTGGTACTAACAATTCTTGTTGGGATTCTCTTCATAACGGGAAACTGCACTTATGTACTATACTGTTGCAGGGACTTCAGAAGCTTGCTTCCTGTGACAAACCTAACTGCAGCTTTTCCATCTTTGAGTATGTACTGGGGATTATTGCCAAGCCTTGTAGGGGTATGAAAGAACAACAAAGGAATTCCATGAATTGTTATGGGCTGTGGATATATCCAGTTCTGCTTACTAATTTAAAAATAAAAATAAAATTAAAAAACAAAAATTCTATGCTTTGTGGAAAGCAGCATCTTCTCTTGAAATCTTATCTGTCTTAGGAAAAAACACCTTTGTTTCTCAGCTTTGGTGCTGTCTTGTTCTTGATATGCTTTGTGAATTAACATGACAGTTTTTTAATGACAGTTCTCTCCCACGATCATCCCAGCGAACATCTGCTGCATCAACACAGGAATCTTCCTGAATTTCATTTCTCTATGTGCAGATTTCCAGAAGAGTGCAATGGAACCAGCAACAGGTTTTTGCAAGAATGGGACTTATTTATTTCTCTGATCCATACTCCAATAATATTATTGTGTAAATAAATATGAAGCTTGAATTTTGCCAAGTTTTGAACTTTGAATGGACTTTGGCCTGTTTAAAGAAAGAATGTTCCTGAGCCTTTTCAGCATCACCAATCATCCGGCTTGCCTGGGTGGCATTAGCTGAAGAGTCATTGTCTTGGGCTGAAGATAACGTGTCCTTAGTATACATGAGTAACAAAGCTTCTTAGTAACGTATGACTAAAACATAAAATGAGAAAGCATAACACTAGTGGGAATCTGGACCTTGCTTTTGTGAAGGGAATGCATCAGTGTCTGATTCAAGGGAAGCGGTTGCAATTTTGAAGGAGTTCTCCAGGTGTTTGCCAGAGGTTTTTGATGAAATATTGCTCTGTCTCTGGGGCTATAACCTTGTTTTTCCCTGTTTGTGTTAAAGGCAGATTTACAATTCTCCATCAGTTAATATTGTTTGATCCTTAATTTCAGTTTTATTTACTTTCTTGCCAGAGTAACCTGGCATGTACAAGAATTTATGTCTTCCTACTTGTTTTCTCAGGCCGTATTCAATTAATCCCAAAAAGTAAGCCATTATTGGTGTGTTTATTGGGGATTAGCTGCTTCTGTTGTTACAAAATCATCTACGGGCAGTAAGATGCACCCGCGTGGATATCATCCACGAAAGATAAACTTCTTTATCCTGCTCTCCTAGCTGTAATTTAACCAGTGGAACTGCTAGGGTAGACTTCCCAAATTCTCATCCTTCATTTATGCAAGCAGAAATTGTCCCCTCTTTCTCAGTAATTTACGCATTACTTTCATTCCGATGGGGAAGAGCCCTCTCTGGGCTCTTCCAGCCCCCCCTTCCCCATTTCTCTCTGAGTGGATCCCTGGATCCTACGGCCCTACTCCAGTGCCGTGACACTAACAGCTGCTGTTATTCCCAGTTTACCTCCTCCTCTCCAGAGGCTCCCAGTACCAACACTGGGATTCTCTCTGCAGAGGCTAGTCTCACTTCCAGTGCCCTGCCCTCTCCTCTCACCTCCCCCTTTGCAAGTAATGCTGTTTGCAGCAGAAGTCTCCGGCTGCAGCTCACTCTCTCACACCAAGTTCTGCTCGCGGGGGAAACGGTGTGGGGGGTTGCTCTCACACCAGCACAGATTAACTCACTTTCTCTTTAACCCTTTTTCCTTTGTTGCACCCTCAGTTACACTTCCACATACCCTCCATTCTACTTCTGTATACCAGTAACAATTACCTTTCTTATACCACCAAAACAGTTTGTCTCATTCCTTTCATAATCCACAAATCAAACCGCACAATTCTTCAACTTCCACAAACATCCAGCACTTGGTCTCTCCTGATTAGGTACTCAATTAGAAAACTGGTCCCACTATTCCCTTTATGTTCCTAGTTTCTTATTTAATATTCCCCCGGGCGCTCCTGCAACACCCTTCCAATGTGACAACATACACCTGAGAGGTGTTTTGTTCGTTTTTCTGTTTCTCTGTTTGGTTTGGTATTTTTTCGGGTGTGAGAGCAACCTCTCCACCACCGAATAACTAACTAACTAACACTTGAGGAGCATACACATACATTATGGAATTTCGAGCGACAATTCTTTGTAGTGTGGTTCTCTGTGGCTCCACTTCTGTGTTTTGTGATGACAAGGGTAGAAGGGAAAAGCCTCTCTTAAAGAGGCAGCTGGAGATTCGAGGAGCGACAGATGCTGTGCTCTCAGGGAGCACTTTGGAAGAAGCCGGGAGAGATCCTTTCTGGACTGCGCAGTAAAGAACCCCCTGCGGAGGAAAGGCAGCAGGCTGAATTCGGACGTTCTGGGCTTCAGAACGGCACAACTTCGCTCTCACGGCTCGGAAGTGGCACTCGCGGTGAACTGCTCCGGAGCGATTGCCGTTGCTGCCCGAGAATCGCGCTTATCGCCGACTGCCGCTTTCAGCCTCCAGCCGCGGTGTCTTGTTAAACCGTTCCCGAGAAAGTGCGACTGCAGCCGGGGGCTTTTCTCCGATCTGCGGGCTCTTCTCCGCACATCCGAAAGGAGCGGTTTGGACTTCGCCGTGCTTACATCTATGCAGAATGAACTACGCCTGGCTCTGAATGTCGTGTCCGTGCCTTTATTTCGAGCGACAATTCCTTGTAGTGGGGTTCTCTGTGGCTCCTCTTCTGTGTTTTGTGATGACAAGGGTAGAAGGGAAAAGCCTTTCTTAAAGAGGCAGCTGGAGAGTACCCCTACTCGGTCAGGAACAGCAAACGCTCCGGACCAGTTGCGCTGCGGAGCAAGTGCGAAGTTGTGCCGTTCTGAAGCCCAGAACGTCCGAATTCAGCCTGCTGCCTTTCCTCCGCAGGGGGTTCTTTACTGCGCAGTCCAGAAAGGATCTCTCCCGGCTTCTTCCAAAGTGCTCCCTGAGAGCACAGCATCTGTCGCTCCTCGAATCTCCAGCTGCCTCTTTAAGAGAGGCTTTTCCCTTCTACCCTTGTCATCACAAAACACAGAAGTGGAGCCACAGAGAACCACACTACAAAGAATTGTCGCTCGAAATTCCATAATATATGTGTATGCTCCTCAAGTGTTAGTTAGTTAGTTAGTTATTCGGTGGTGGAGAGGTTGCTCTCACACCCGAAAAAATACCAAACCAAACAGACAAACAGAAAAACGAACAAAACACCTCTCAGGTGTATGTTGTCACATTGGAAGGGTGTTGCAGGAGCGCCCGGGGGAATATTAAATAAGAAACTAGGAACATAAAGGGAATAGTGGGACCAGTTTTCTAATTGAGTACCTAATCAGGAGAGACCAAGTGCTGGATGTTTGTGGAAGTTGAAGAATTGTGCGGTTTGATTTGTGGATTTTGAAAGGAATGAGACAAACTGTTTTGGTGGTATGAGAAAGGTAATTGTTACTGGTATACAGAAGTAGAATGGAGGGTATGTGGAAGTGTAACTGAGGGTGCAACATAGGAAAAAGGGTTAAAGAGAAAGTGAGTTAATCTGTGCTGGTGTGAGAGCAACCCCCCACACCGTTTCCCCCGCGAGCAGAACTTGGTGTGAGAGAGTGAGCTGCAGCCGGAGACTTCTGCTGCAAACAGCATTACTTGCAAAGGGGGAGGTGAGAGGAGAGGGCAGGGCACTGGAAGTGAGACTAGCCTCTGCAGAGAGAATCCCAGTGTTGGTACTGGGAGCCTCTGGAGAGGAGGAGGTAAACTGGGAATAACAGCAGCTGTTAGTGTCACGGCACTGGAGTAGGGCCGTAGGATCCAGGGATCCACTCAGAGAGAAATGGGGAAGGGGGGGCTGGAAGAGCCCAGAGAGGGCTCTTCCCCATCGGAATGAAAGTAATGCGTAAATTACTGAGAAAGAGGGGACAATTTCTGCTTGCATAAATGAAGGATGAGAATTTGGGAAGTCTACCCTAGCAGTTCCACTGGTTAAATTACAGCTAGGAGAGCAGGATAAAGAAGTTTATCTTTCGTGGATGATATCCACGCGGGTGCATCTTACTGCCCGTAGATGATTTTGTAACAACAGAAGCAGCTAATCCCCAATAAACACACCAATAATGGCTTACTTTTTGGGATTAATTGAATACGGCCTGAGAAAACAAGTAGGAAGACATAAATTCTTGTACATGCCAGGTTACTCTGGCAAGAAAGTAAATAAAACTGAAATTAAGGATCAAACAATATTAACTGATGGAGAATTGTAAATCTGCCTTTAACACAAACAGGGAAAAACAAGGTTATAGCCCCAGAGACAGAGCAATATTTCATCAAAAACCTCTGGCAAACACCTGGAGAACTCCTTCAAAATTGCAACCGCTTCCCTTGAATCAGACACTGATGCATTCCCTTCACAAAAGCAAGGTCCAGATTCCCACTAGTGTTATGCTTTCTCATTTTATGTTTTAGTCATACGTTACTAAGAAGCTTTGTTACTCATGTATACTAAGGACACGTTATCTTCAGCCCAAGACAATGACTCTTCAGCTAATGCCACCCAGGCAAGCCGGATGATTGGTGATGCTGAAAAGGCTCAGGAACATTCTTTCTTTAAACAGGCCAAAGTCCATTCAAAGTTCAAAACTTGGCAAAATTCAAGCTTCATATTTATTTACACAATAATATTATTGGAGTATGGATCAGAGAAATAAATAAGTCCCATTCTTGCAAAAACCTGTTGCTGGTTCCATTGCACTCTTCTGGAAATCTGCACATAGAGAAATGAAATTCAGGAAGATTCCTGTGTTGATGCAGCAGATGTTCGCTGGGATGATCGTGGGAGAGAACTGTCATTAAAAAACTGTCATGTTAATTCACAAAGCATATCAAGAACAAGACAGCACCAAAGCTGAGAAACAAAGGTGTTTTTTCCTAAGACAGATAAGATTTCAAGAGAAGATGCTGCTTTCCACAAAGCATAGAATTTTTGTTTTTTAATTTTATTTTTATTTTTAAATTAGTAAGCAGAACTGGATATATCCACAGCCCATAACAATTCATGGAATTCCTTTGTTGTTCTTTCATACCCCTACAAGGCTTGGCAATAATCCCCAGTACATACTCAAAGATGGAAAAGCTGCAGTTAGGTTTGTCACAGGAAGCAAGCTTCTGAAGTCCCTGCAACAGTATAGTACATAAGTGCAGTTTCCCGTTATGAAGAGAATCCCAACAAGAATTGTTAGTACCAATAAGTGACAATAGATGGCAGCAGAGACCATGAAATACTCATCTTGCTGCTTCTCACTGCAGAAACGGCATTTCATTCGCACGGTAAGTCCGATACTTTTAGAGAACTACTGAAAGAGACGGTAGGCCTGCTGGATTCAGAATATGAGAATATAACTCCCAGAGCCTAGCCCTGTCTGCACTCCCATAGATATGGGCACTCAGATGTGAGACCACATCTGGAGTACTCCATCCTGAATGCAACACTAGCATACTGCTGACTGTCCCTGTTTTGTATAATCAGAAAAGTGTTATTATTGCCTTGAAGTGACATATTACCTTTCATTAACCCTTACATTTCCGAGATGATTGTGTTTTGTCTCCTTTTGTGACATCCATTCGTCACAATCTCACTTGGAGGACTGATAGGATTGAGATCTTATCTCTTCACAAGTGATCTTACTTCTTTAGAAGTTTAAAGCAACTATTTCTTCTTCCAGGTTATTATAGTGATAGTGAATTTTTCAACTGCAATGTAAAACTCGGGGGTGTTATAGAATAAATAGAGTAGATATGCTAAGCCAGTTTAAGTGACATTGTGAATTCGATTGTGAATTGTGAATTAAGTGACATTGTGAATTCGAACCCTAAACTTAACCTAACCCTAACCCTAACCCTAACCCTAAACTTAAACCTAACCCTAACCCTAACCCTAACCCTAAACCTTACCCTAAACCTAACCCTAACCCTTACCCTAACCCTAAGCCCAACCCCAAACCTAACCCTAACCCTTAACCTAAACCTAAACCTAACCCTAACCCTTACCCTAAACCAAACCCTAACCCTAACCCCACAGTGACCCTAACCCCAATCCTAACCCTATCTCTAATCCTAACCCTAACCCTACCCTAACCCTAACCCCAACCCTAACCCTAACACTAACCCTACCCTAACCCTAACCCTAACCCTACCCTAACCCCAACCCCAACCCCAACCCTAACCCTAACCCTAACACAACCCTAACCCTAACCCTAACCCTAACCATACCCTAACCCTAACCGTAACCCTAAACCTAACCCTTCCCTAACCCTAACCCTAACCCTAACTCTAACCATACCCTAACCCTAACCCTAACCCTAACCCTACCCTAACCCTAACCCTAAACCTAACCCTAACCCTAACCCTAACCCTACCCTAACCCTAACCCTACCCCTAACCCTACCATAACCCTAATTTTACCCTAACCCTAACCCTTACTCTAACCCTAACTCGACCCTAACCCTAACCCTACCCTAACCCTAACCCTAAACCAAACCCTAACCCTAACCCTAACCCTACACTAACCCTAACCCTAACCCTAACCCTAACCCAAATTATTCGTCAATTTATCAGAATAACAGTACTAAACATTTTGAAGAATGCAATGAAAAATGAAAATTTGTATAGAATTGAAATTGAGATTTTGAAGTAGTGAGTGAATGGTAATCAAAGAAATAAAGTGAAAATTTAGATTTTGTTGAATCCCAGGGAGTATACTCATGCAGGCAGTCCAGTTCGCTAATGTAGCTGCCTAACCCTAACCCTAACCCAAACCCTAACCCTAACCCAAACCATAAGGCTAACCCTTACTCTAACCCTAACCCTAAACTTATCCCTAACCCTAATACTAACCCTAACGTTAACCCTACCCTGACCCTAACCAAAACCCTAACCCTAACCCTAACCCCAACCCTATCCCTAACCCTAACCCTGACCATAACGCTAACCCTACCCTAACCCTTAACCTAACCCTACCCTAACCCTTACCCTAACCCTAAGCCCAACCCCAAACCTAACCCTAACCCTTAACCTAACCCTAACCCTAACCCTAACCCTAACTATACAGTGACCCTAACCCCAATCCTTAAAAGATTAAATACAAGGCAAAATATCTCCTGGCTCACTTAAATACTGTCCTTGCCCTGTAAGTTTTAGCAAGTCACTTAAATTAGTGGTTGTAACACAATGAAAAGCACGACAGTGATAGCAGAGTAGCAAGACCCCAGGCTGCAGTGAGTGAAAACTTGCTAAACAGAGCAGTCATGGAGACAGAAAGAAGGAACAAAAACCTGCTTATCCTTGGAAGGCCTCAGCTATGCAGGGATCTCCAGATGAGATACCCTCACCTCCACTGCCAACACTTAAATGAGGTCTGGGAAGAGGAAGATCCTGTCAATACCCATACTGGTCATTCATGTGCACTGCATACACTTCAGCTCCCCTGGCTTGGCCCTGCCTTACTACTAGGTGCTCAATCACTGTTTCAAGCCCTGACTTAGCATTTCCACCACAGTGGTCATGCCTGTTCATGTGGCCAAAATCTCTCATACACTTGGATCTGAACATTATTTTAAAGGCAGAAAAATTATCCCAGTTTTTAATAAATAAATCCTGAATCATTCTTAATTTTAATGAAGGTTTTAATTAATCTTAATCATTCTCAATCTCTTTCTAACGCTAACCCTAACCCTAACGCTAACCCTAAACCTAACCCTAACCCTAATCCTAACCCTAACCCTAACCCTTACCCTTACCCTAACTTTACCTTAACCCTAACCCTAACCCTAACCCTACCCTAACCCTAACCCTAACCGTACAATAACCCTAACCCTAACCCTAACTCTACCCTAACCCTAACCCTAAACTTAACTCTAACCCGAACCCGAACCCTAACCCTAAACCTAATGCTACCCTAACCCTAAACCTACTCTAACCCTAACCATAACCCTAACCCTAAACCTAACCCTACCTTAACCCTAACCCTAACCCTAAGCCTAAACCTAACCCTTACCCTAGCCCTAACCCTACACTACCCCTAACCCTACCCTAACCCTAACCCTAACCCTACCCTAAACCTAACCCTAACCCTAACCATACCCTAACCATAACCCCAACCCCAACCCTAACCCTAACACTAACCCTAAACCCAACCCTAAACCTAACCCTACCGTAACTCTATCCCTAACCCTATCCTAATCCTAACCCTAACCGTACCCTATCCCTAACCGTAACCCTAAACCTAACTCTTCCCTAACCCTACCCCTAAACCTAACTCTAACCATACCCTAACCCTAACCCTAACCTTAACCCAAACCCTAACCTTAACCCTAATCCTAAACCTAACCCTAACCCTAGCCTTAACCCTAACCCTACCCCTAACCCTACCATAACCCTAACTTTACCCTAACCCTAACCCTTAATCTAACCCTAACCCGACCCTAACCCTAACCCTACCCTAACCCTAACCCTAACCTAACCCTAACCCTACCCTACCCCTAAACTTAACCCTAACCGGAAACCTAACCCTACTCTAACCCTAACACTAAGACTAACCCTAACCCTAACCCTAACCCTAACCTAAACCTAACCCTAAACCTAACCAGAACCCTAACCCTAACCCTAAGCCTACCCAAAACGAAACCCTAACACAAACCCTATTCGAAACCTAATCCGAAACCTAACCCTAACCATTATCCTACCCTAACCCTAAACCTAAACTAACTCCAAACCTAACCCTAACCCTAACCCTTACCCTACCCTAAACCTTACCCTATCCCTAACCCTAACCCTAACCCTAATCCTAACCCTAACCCTAACCCTAACACTAACCCTACTCTAACAATAACCCTAATCCTAACCCTAACACTAAATCTAACACTATCCTAACCCCAATCCCAACCCCAACCCTAACCCTACCCTATCCCTAACCCTAACCCTAACCCTACCCTAACCCTAACCCTAACACTAACACTACGCTAACCCTAACCCTAACCCTAACCCTAATCCTAACCCTACCCTAACCCTAATCCTACCCTAACCCTAACCCTAACCCTAACCCCACCCTAACCCTAAACCAAAACTTAACAATAACCCCAAACCCAACCCCAACCGTAACCCTAATCCTAACCCTAACCATACCCTAAACATAACCCCAACCCTAACCCTAACACTAACACTAACCCTAAACCTAACCCTAACCCTAATCCTAACCCTACCGTAACACTAACCCTAACCCTACCCTAACCCTAACATTAACCCGCCCTAACCCTAACCGTAACCCTAACCCTAACCCTAACCCTAAATCTAACCTTAACCCTAACCCTAACTTTAACCCTACCCTAACCCTGACCCTAACCGTACCCTAACCCTAACTAGAATCCTACCCTAAACCTAACCCTATCCCTACCCTAAACCTGCCCTAACCCTAACCCTAAACTTAACAAAAACCCTAATCCTAACCCTAACCCTAACTTAAACCTAACCCTAACACTAACCCAAAGCCTAACCCTAAACCTAACACTAACCCTAAACCTAACACTAACACTACCTTAACCCTAACCCTAACCCTAACCCTACAATAACCCTAACCCTACAGTAACCCCAACCCTAACCCTAACACGTACCCTACCCTAACCCAAACCCTAGAGAACTGCAATTAAGTTGTAAAGTCATTCTTAATGCTTCTTATCTGCAACATCCTTATTTTTTTTTTTAACTTCTTTTTATAATGAATACATGGCAGAATACCTTACCCATGAGCGGATAACTTTTCTTAAAAGCAAATCTTTTGACGCTCTTGACAGCAATACCTGAAATGCAGTTTGTGAGTCTTGGAAAAGGAAAGCAGACAGAAAAAAGACACCACGTAGTCTGGATTTGATGAACATTAGTCTGTTGCACTGAGTTTGTTGCAGAACTGAACTTCTACAATGGCATACAGTGCAGATCACACAAAGGCTTTGGCAGAAGTTTTTTGTTATTAATGACCGGGATAATTTTTCTGCCTTTAAAATAATGTTCAGATCCAAGTGTATGAGAGATTTTGGCCACATGAACAGGCATGACCACTGTGGTGGAAATGCTAAGTCAGGGCTTGAAACAGTGATTGAGCACCTAGTAGTAAGGCAGGGCCAAGCCAGGGGAGCTGAAGTGTATGCAGTGCACATGAATGACCAGTATGGGTATTGACAGGATCTTCCTCTTCCCAGACCTCATTTAAGTGTTGGCAGTGGAGGTGAGGGTATCTCATCTGGAGATCCCTGCATAGCTGAGGCCTTCCAAGGATAAGCAGGTTTTTGTTCCTTCTTTCTGTCTCCATGACTGCTCTGTTTAGCAAGTTCTCACTCACTGCAGCCTGGGGTCTTGCTACTCTGCTATCACTGTCGTGCTTTTCATTGTGTTACAACCACTAATTTAAGTGACTTGCTAAAACTTACAGGGCAAGGACAGTATTTAAGTGAGCCAGGAGATATTTTGCCTTGTATTTAATCTTTTTCTTCTTACAAAGTAGCCCTGCGTGAGGAAGTTTGTGTGAGGAACATTTGTTTTGTGGAAGCTGATTCAGGAGAACTCAATTTTTAACATTCCAAAGGGAAATCTCTCTGGAGTTACGACTACAAGCAGGCAAGCAACAACTGAATCTAATGTAGAAGTTTAGGACCATATGAAAAGACAGCTACATTAGCGAACTGGACTGCCTGCATGAGTATACTCCCTGGGATTCAACAAAATCTAAATTTTCACTTTATTTCTTTGATTACCATTCACTCACTACTTCAAAATCTCAATTTCACTTCTATACCAATTTTCATTTTTCATTGCCTTTTTCAAAATGTTTAGTACTGTATGTAATTTATACTATATATACTTGTAATGGTTTAATCCCTCTGTAACAGATACATTTTGGTTAGAATTCACAATGTTTTTTGAAGATCTGTGCAGGTCATTCGACAAATTCAAGGGAAACTTACAGCACTTTACTTGTTATTGGAACAGATGGATGTGTTTTGCCCATTCATCTACTTCCATGTCCTTCTAAATTATTTGTCAATTTATCAGACAAACAAGATGGTGAGACTAATTTTTTATGTCATGTAAAGATGATGTTTATGCAATATAATATATTTTGCATCTATTATCTGAACGTTTGTATTTATCAGTAATATCAGTGTGGCTCATAATTTGAAGAAATTGATCAGTCTCATCCATCCCTTGGCCAGGCTGGGCTGCTCCAGGAGGCAGATGATGTGGCAGGGTGAGCAGGCGGAAGCGTGAGCAAAACTGTTTTAGAGGCAGAATGTTCTTGTTTCACAGTATTGCAGATATGCAATCCTGCATTCAGGATGGAAGAAAGGGGCCTAGAATTTCAAAGAGATATGATGCAAAGTGGACAATGAGGGTCATTGCAAAAATTGTCCTTCTTTAGGGAACAAAACTTGCCTCCTGTTGAGTTCAATGACAGTCCTGCTATTGATTTGTGCCTGCCCTATCTATTCATTTTTCTGCTCCCCTGATTTTTTTTTTTTTTTTTTTTTCCACTTTTGCTCAGATTAATGACTTGCTTCATTCCTTAACTTTATCCTCTCTTCCCGAAAAGTGTTGTCAGCAGGTCAAGGTAGATGATCCTGCCCCTCTGCTCTGCATTGGTAAAGTCCGTATGGAAAAAATTGCACCCACCAACATTCACCGACACTTGCTGGATGGAGTCCAGACAATGCACATGAGCTCAGGGAGCTGGTAGATGTTGGACTTCAGCAGTGGTGACAACAGCAGTAGTTTACCTCTGCTGGTGCAGATTTTTACAAATGCAGCATGCAGGCTCATGTTCATTGCTAAATCACATCAAAAATGCATAGCTAGTGGTGGTGTCTATGTTAAAAAATAGTATTTTGAAGCTGAGAGTTTTCTCTCTCAAGTAATGTGATGGTTGTATGGGAACTGTTGATCACAGCCTGGACCTCTTATTGACCACCTGAGGCAAGCAATAAGTCAGCCATGGGAGCACAGGTGAAAGCAATTTGCCAGTGCTACCAGGAAGGGGTGGAGATCCCATTTAAGGGCTGACTCCCACTGAGGAGGGATCTCTTTCTGGAGGTTGCTCTCTGGGGTGTTTACTGTGAGCCTGTGAGTCCAGTTAGCATTTCCTTTTTTTTTTTTTTTTTTTCTTTTTTTTTTTTTTTTTTTTTCTTTTTAAGTGTATATATCTTTTCATCATGGTTATCTTATGAAGCCTAACCTTTGTGCATCTGTTGATTGTAGAAGCCCCTAGCCTACAATATTACCATAGTAGTAAGAATGTTACAGTTTTCTGAGAAAGTAATAAAAAGGAGTAAAGAAATTTCTCTTGTTTTGAGAAATATTGCTTTCTCCAGCCTTTTTGAAGAAAGGTTAGACTAGAGAAGCTGCAATTACGTGGTAAAGTCATTCTTAATGCTTCTTATCTGCAACATCCTTTTTTTTTTTTTTTTTAACTTCTTTTTATAATGAATACATGGCAGAATACCTTACCCATGAGCAGGTAACTTTTCTTAAAAGCATAACTTTTGACGCTCTTGACAGCAATACCTGAAATGCAGTTTGTGAGTCTTGGAAAAGGAAGGCAGACAGAAAAAAGACACCACGTAGTCTGGATTTGATGAACATTAGTCTGTTGCTCTCAGTTTGTTGCAGAGCTGAACTTCTACAATGGCATACAGTGCAGATCACACAAAGGCTTTGGCAGAAGTTTTTTGTTATTAATGACCGGGATAATTTTTCTGCCTTTAAAATAATGTTCAGATCCAAGTGTATGAGAGATTTTGGCCACATGAACAGGCATGACCACTGTGGTGGAAATGCTAAGTCAGGGCTTGAAACAGTGATTGAGCACCTAGTAGTAAGGCAGGGCCAAGCCAGGGGAGCTGAAGTGTATGCAGTGCACATGAATGACCAGTATGGGTATTGACAGGATCTTCCTCTTCCCAGACCTCATTTAAGTGTTGGCAGTGGAGGTGAGGGTATCTCATCTGGAGATCCCTGCATAGCTGAGGCCTTCCAAGGATAAGCAGGTTTTTGTTCCTTCTTTCTGTCTCCATGACTGCTCTGTTTAGCAAGTTTTCACTCACTGCAGCCTGGGGTCTTGCTACTCTGCTATCACTGTCGTGCTTTTCATTGTGTTACAACCACTAATTTAAGTGACTTGCTAAAACTTACAGGGCAAGGACAGTATTTAAGTGAGCCAGGAGATATTTCGCCTTGTATTTAATCTTTTAAGGATTGGGGTTAGGGTCACTGTAGGGTTAGGGTTAGGGTTAGGGTTAGGTTAAGGGTTAGGGTTAGGTTTGGGGTTGGGCTTAGGGTTAGGGTAAGGGTTAGGGTTAGGTTTAGGGTTAGGGTTAGGGTAAGGGTAAGGGTTAGGTTTAGGGTTAGGGTTAGGGTTAGGGTACGGGTTACGGTTAGGGTTAGGGTTAGGGTTAGGGTTAGTGTTAAGGTAGGGTTAGGGTTAGGGTTAGGGTTAGGGTTAGGTTAAGGGTTAGGGTAGGGTTAGGGTTAGGGATAGGGCTGGGTTAAGGGTTAGGGTTAATGTTTTGGTTAGGGTCAGGGTAGTGTTAGGGTTAGGGTTAGTATTAGGGTTAGGGATAAGTTTAGGGTTAGGGTTAGGGTTAGGGTAAGGGTTAGGTTTAGGGTTTGGGTTAGGGTTAGGGTTTGGGTTAGGGTTAGGGTTAGGCAGCTACATTAGCGAACTGGACTGCCTGCATGAGTATACTCCCTGGGATTCAACAAAATCTAAATTTTCACTTTATTTCTTTGATTACCATTCACTCACTACTTCAAAATCTGAATTTCAATTCTATACAAATTTTCATTTTTCATTGCATTCTTCAAAATGTTTAGTACTGTTATTCTGATAAATTGACGAATAATTTGGGTTAGGGTTAGGGTTAGGGTTAGGGTTAGGGTTAGGGTTAGGGTAGGGTTAGGGTTAGGGTCGAGTTAGGGTTAGATTAAGGGTTAGGGTTAGGGTAAAGTTAGGGTTATGGTAGGGGTAGGGGTAGGGTTAGGGTTAAGGTTAGGGCTAGGGTTAGGTTTAGGATTAGGGTTAGGGTTAGGGTTTGGGTTAGGGTTAGGGAAGGGTTAGGAAAGGGTTAGGTTTAGGGTTACGGTTAGGGTTAGGGTATGGTTAGGGTTAGGGTTGGGTTAGGGTTAGGGTTGGGGTTGGGGTAGGGTTAGGGTTAGGGTAGGGTTAGAGTTAGGGTAGTGTTAGGCTTAGGGTTAGGGTTAGGGTTAGGGTTAGTGTTTGGGTTACGGTAGGGTTAGGGTTAGGGTAGGGTTAGGGTTAGGGTTGGGGTTAGGGTTAGGGTTGGGGTTAGGGTTAGGGTTAGGGTTAGAGATAGGGTTAGGATTGGGGTTAGGGTCACTGTAGGGTTAGGGTTAGGGTTAGGTTTAGGGTTAGGTTAAGGGTTAGGGTTAGGTTTGGGGTTGGGCTTAGGGTTAGGGTAAGGGTTAGGGTTAGGTTTAGGGTAAGGGTTAGGTTTAGGGTTAGGGTTAGGGTACGGGTTACGGTTAGGGTTAGGGTTAGGATTAAGGTAGGGTTAGGGTTACGGTTAGGGTTAGGGTTAGGGTTAGGGTAGGGTTAGGGTAGGGTTAGGTTAAGGGTTAGGTTAGGGTTAGCGTTATGGTCAGGGTTAGGGTTAGGGATAGGGTTGGTTTTAGGGTTAGGGTTAGGGTTTTGGTTAGGGTCAGGGTAGGGTTAGGGTTAGGGTTAGTATTAGGGTTAGGGATAAGTTTAGGGTTAGGGTTAGAGGAAGGGTTAGCCTTATGGTTTGGGTTCGGGTTAGGGTTTGGGTTAGGGTTAGGGTTAGGCAGCTACATTAGCGAACTGGACTGCCTGCATGAGTATACTCCCTGGGATTCAACAAAATCTAAATTTTCACTTTATTTCTTTGATTACCATTCACTCACTACTTCAAAATCTGAATTTCAATTCTATACAAATTTTCATTTTTCATTGCATTCTTCAAAATGTTTAGTACTGTTATTCTGATAAATTGACGAATAATTTGGGTTAGGGTTAGGGTTAGGGTTAGGTGTTAGGGTTAGGGTTAGGGTTAGGGTAGGGTTAGTGTTAGGGTTAGGGTTAGGTTTAGGGTTAGGGTTAGGGTAGGGTTAGGGTTAGGGTCGAGTTAGAATTAGATTAAGGGTTAGGGTTAGGGTAAAGTTAGGGTTATGGTATGGTTAGGGGTAGGGTTAGGGTTAAGGTTAGGGTTAGGGTTAGGTTTAGGATTAGGGTTAGGGTTAGGGTTTGGGTTAAGGTTAGGGTTAGGGTTAGGGTATGGTTAGAGTTAGGGTTAGGGTTAGGGAAGGGTTAGGTTTAGGGTTACGGTTAGGGTTAGGGTATCGTTAGTGTTAGGGTTAGGGTTGGGTTAGGGTTAGGGTTAGGGTTGGGGTTGGGGTTAGGGTAGGGTTAGGGTTAGGGTAGGGTTAGGGTAGGGTTAGGGTTAGGGTAGTGTTAGGCTTAGGGTTAGGGTTAGGGTTAGGGTTAGTGTTTGGGTTACGGTAGGGTTAGGGTTAGGGTAGGGTTAGGGTTAGGGTTGGGGTTAGGGTTAGGTTAAGGGTTAGGGTTAGGTTTGGGGTTGGGCTTAGGGTTAGGGTAAGGGTTAGGGTTAGGTTTAGGGTTAGGGTTAGGGTTAGGGTAAGGGTTAGGTTTAGGGTTAGGGTTAGGGTTAGGGTTAGGGTTAGGTTACGGGTTACGGTTAGGGTTAGGGTTAGGGTTAGTGTTAAGGTAGGGTTAGGGTTAGGGGTAGGGTTAGGGTTAGGGTAGGGTTAGGTTAAGGGTTAGGGTAGGGTTAGGGTTATGGTCAGGGTTAGGGTTAGGGATAGGGTTGGGTTTAGGGTTAGGGTTAGGGTTTTGGTTAGGGTCAGGGTAGGGTTAGGGTTAGGGTTAGTATTAGGGTTAGGGATAAGTTTAGGGTTAGGGTTAGAGTAAGGGTTAGGGTTAGGGTTTGGGTTAGGGTTAGGGTTTGGGTTAGGGTTAGGGTTAGGCAGCTACATTTGCGAACTGGACTGCCTGCATGAGTATACTCCCTGGGATTCAACAAAATCTAAATTTTCACTTTATTTCTTTGATTACCATTCACTCACTACTTCAAAATCTGAATTTCAATTCTATACAAATTTTCATTTTTCATTGCATTCTTCAAAATGTTTAGTACTGTTATTCTGATAAATTGACGAATAATTTGGGTTAGGGTTAGGGTTAGGGTTAGGTGTTAGGGTTAGGGTTAGGGTTAGGGTAGGGTTAGTGTTAGGGTTAGGGTTAGGTTTAGGGTTAGGGTTAGGGTAGGGTTAGGGTTAGGGTCGAGTTAGGGTTAGATTAAGGGTTAGGGTTAGGGTAAAGTTAGGGTTATGGTATGGTTAGGGGTAGGGTTAGGGTTAAGGTTAGGGTTAGGGTTAGGTTTAGGATTAGGGTTAGGGTTAGGGTTTGGGTTAAGGTTAGGGTTAGTGTTAGGGTATGGTTAGAGTTAGGGTTAGGGTTAGGGTTAGGGAAGGGTTAGGTTTAGGGTTACGGTTAGGGTTAGGGTATCGTTAGTGTTAGTGTTAGGGTTGGGTTAGGGTTAGGGTTAGGGTTGGGGTTGGGGTTAGGGTAGGGTTAGGGTTAGGGTAGGGTTAGGGTAGGGTTAGGGTTAGGGTAGTGTTAGGCTTAGGGTTAGGGTTAGGGTTAGGGTTAGGGTTAGGGTTAGTGTTTGGGTTACGGTAGGGTTAGGGTTAGGGTAGGGTTAGGGTTAGGGTTGGGGTTAGGGTTAGGTTAAGGGTTAGGGTTAGGTTTGGGGTTGGGCTTAGGGTTAGGGTAAGGGTTAGGGTTAGGTTTAGGGTTAGGGTTAGGGTTAGGGTAAGGGTTAGGTTTAGGGTTAGGGTTAGGGTTAGGGTTAGGGTTAGGTTACGGGTTACGGTTAGGGTTAGGGTTAGGGTTAGTGTTAAGGTAGGGTTAGGGTTAGGGGTAGGGTTAGGGTTAGGGTAGGGTTAGGTTAAGGGTTAGGGTAGGGTTAGGGTTATGGTCAGGGTTAGGGTTAGGGATAGGGTTGGGTTTAGGGTTAGGGTTAGGGTTTTGGTTAGGGTCAGGGTAGGGTTAGGGTTAGGGTTAGTATTAGGGTTAGGGATAAGTTTAGGGTTAGGGTTAGAGTAAGGGTTAGGGTTAGGGTTTGGGTTAGGGTTAGGGTTTGGGTTAGGGTTAGGGTTAGGCAGCTACATTTGCGAACTGGACTGCCTGCATGAGTATACTCCCTGGGATTCAACAAAATCTAAATTTTCACTTTATTTCTTTGATTACCATTCACTCACTACTTCAAAATCTGAATTTCAATTCTATACAAATTTTCATTTTTCATTGCATTCTTCAAAATGTTTAGTACTGTTATTCTGATAAATTGACGAATAATTTGGGTTAGGGTTAAGGTTAGGGTTAGGGTTAGGTTTAGGATTAGGGTTAGGGTTTGGGTTAAGGTTAGGGTTAGGGTTAGGGTATGGTTAGAGTTAGGGTTAGGGTTAGGGTTAGGGTTAGGGTTAGGGTAAGGGTTAGGGTTAGGGTTAGGGTTAGGGTTGGGGTTAGGGTTAGGGTTAGGGTTAGAGATAGGGTTAGGATTGGGGTTAGGGTTAGGGTATGGTTAGAGTTAGGGTTAGGTTTAGGGTTAGGTTAAGGGTTAGGATTAGGTTTGGGGTTGGGCTTAGGGTTAGGGTAAGGGTTAGGGTTACGTTTAGGGTAAGGGTTAGGGTTAGGGTTAGGGTTAGGTTTAGGGTTAGGGTTAGGTTTAAGTTTAGGTTTAGGGTTAGGGTTAGGGTTAGGGTTAGGGTTAGGGTTAGGGTTAGGTTAAGTGTTAGGGTTAGGTTTGGGGTTGTGCTTAGGGTTAGGGTAAGGGTTAGGGTCAGGTTTAATGTTAGGGTTAGGGTTAGGGTTAGGGTTAGTTTTAGGGTTAGGTTTAGGGTTAGGGTTAGGGTTAGGGTTAGGGTTAGGGTTAGGTTTACGGTTAGGGTAAGGGTTAGGGTTAGGGTTAGGGTTAGGGTTAGGGTTAGGGTTAGGGTTATGGTTAGGGTAAGGGTTAGGGTTATGGTTTGGGTTAGGGTTAGGGTTAGACAGCTACATTAGCGAACTGGACTGCCTGCATGAGTATACTCCCTGGGATTCAACAAAATCTAAATTTTCACTTTATTTCTTTGATTACAATTCACTCACTACTTCAAAATCTGAATTTCAATTCTATACAAATTTTCATTTTTCATTGCATTCTTCAAAATGTTTAGTACTTTTATTCTGATAAATTGACGAATAATTTGGGTTAGGGTTAGGGTTAGGGTTAGGGTTAGGGTAGGGTTAGGGTTAGGGTTAGGGTTAGGGTTAGGTTTAGGGTTAGGGTTAGGGTAGGGTTAGGGTTAGGGTCGAGTTAGGGTTAGATTAAAGGTTAGGGTTAGGGTAAAGTTAGGGTTAAGGTAGGGTTAGGGGTAGGGTTAGGGTTAAGGTTAGGGTTAGGGTTAGGTTTAGGATTAGGGTTAGGGTTAGGGTTTGGGTTAAGGTTAGGGTTAGGGTTAGGGTATGGTTAGAGTTAGGGTTAGGGTTAGGGTTAGGGAAGGGTTAGGTTTAGGGTTACGGTTAGGGTTAGGGTTAGGGTTAGGGTTGGGGTTGGGGTTAGGGTAGGGTTAGGCTTAGGGTAGGGTTAGGGTAGGGTTAGGGTTAGGGTAGTGTTAGGCTTAGGTTTAGGGTTAGGGTTAGGGTTAGGGTTAGTGTTTGGGTTACGGTAGGGTTAGGGTTAGGGTTAGGGTAGGGTTAGTGTTAGGGTTAGGGTTGGGGTTAGGGTTAGGGTAGGGTTAGGGTTAGGGTTAGAGATAGGGTTAGGATTGGGGTTAGGGTCACTGTGGGGTTAGGGTTAGATTTAGGGTTAGGTTAAGGGTTAGGGTTAGGTTTGGGGTTGGGCTTAGGGTTAGGTTAAGGGTTAGGGTTAGGTTTAGGGTTAGGTTAAGGGTTAGGGTTAGGGTTTGGGGTTGGGCTTGGGGTTAGGGTAAGGGTTAGGGTTAGGTTTAGGGTAAGGGTTAGGGTTAGGGTTAGGGTTAGGTTTAAGTTTAGGGTTAGGGTTAGGGTTAGGGTTGGGGTTAGGGTTAGGGTAGTGTTAGGCTTAGGGTTAGGGTTAGGGTAGGGTTAGGGTTAGGGTTAGGGTTAGGGTTGGGGTTAGGGTTAGGGTAGGGTTAGGGTTAGGGTTAGGGTTAGAGATAGGGTTAGGATTGGGGTTAGGGTCACTGTAGGGTTAGGGTTAGGGTTAGGTTTAGGGTTAGGTTAAGGGTTAGGGTTAGGTTTGGGGTTGGGCTTAGGGTTAGGGTAAGGGTTAGGGTTAGGTTTAGGGTAAGGTTTAGGGTTAGGGTTAGGGTTAGGGTTAGGTTTAAGTTTAGGGTTAGGGTTAGGGTTAGGTTAAGTTTAGGGTTCGAATTCACAATGTCACTTAATTCACAATTCACAATCGAATTCACAATGTCACTTAAACTGGCTTAGCGTATCTACTCTATTTATTCTATAACACCCCCGAGTTTTACATTGCAGTTGAAAAATTCACTATCACTATAATAACCTGGAAGAAGAAATAGTTGCTTTAAACTTCTAAAGAAGTAAGATCACTTGTGAAGAGATAAGATCTCAATCCTATCAGTCCTCCAAGTGAGATTGTGACGAATGGATGTCACAAAAGGAGACAAAACACAATCATCGCGGAAATGTAAGGGTTAATGAAAGGTAATATGTCACTTCAAGGCAATAATAACACTTTTCTGATTATACAAAACAGGGACAGTCAGCAGTATGCTAGTGTTGCATTCAGGATGGAGTACTCCAGATGTGGTCTCACATCTGAGTGCCCATATCTATGGGAGTGCAGACAGGGCTAGGCTCTGGGAGTTATATTCTCATATTCTGAATCCAGCAGGCCTACCGTCTCTTTCAGTAGTTCTCTAAAAGTATCGGACTTACCGTGCGAATGAAATGCCGTTTCTGCAGTGAGAAGCAGCAAGATGAGTATTTCATGGTCTCTGCTGCCATCTATTGTCACTTATTGGTACTAACAATTCTTGTTGGGATTCTCTTCATAACGGGAAACAGCACTTATGTACTATACTGTTGCAGGGACTTCAGAAGCTTGCTTCCTGTGACAAACCTAACTGCAGCTTTTCCATCTTTGAGTATGTACTGGGGATTATTGCCAAGCCTTGTAGGGGTATGAAAGAACAACAAAGGAATTCCATGAATTGTTATGGGCTGTGGATATATCCAGTTCTGCTTACTAATTTAAAAATAAAAATAAAATTAAAAAACAAAAATTCTATGCTTTGTGGAAAGCAGCATCTTCTCTTGAAATCTTATCTGTCTTAGGAAAAAACACCTTTGTTTCTCAGCTTTGGTGCTGTCTTGTTCTTGATATGCTTTGTGAATTAACATGACAGTTTTTTAATGACAGTTCTCTCCCACGATCATCCCAGCGAACATCTGCTGCATCAACACAGGAATCTTCCTGAATTTCATTTCTCTATGTGCAGATTTCCAGAAGAGTGCAATGGAACCAGCAACAGGTTTTTGCAAGAATGGGACTTATTTATTTCTCTGATCCATACTCCAATAATATTATTGTGTAAATAAATATGAAGCTTGAATTTTGCCAAGTTTTGAACTTTGAATGGACTTTGGCCTGTTTAAAGAAAGAATGTTCCTGAGCCTTTTCAGCATCACCAATCATCCGGCTTGCCTGGGTGGCATTAGCTGAAGAGTCATTGTCTTGGGCTGAAGATAACGTGTCCTTAGTATACATGAGTAACAAAGCTTCTTAGTAACGTATGACTAAAACATAAAATGAGAAAGCATAACACTAGTGGGAATCTGGACCTTGCTTTTGTGAAGGGAATGCATCAGTGTCTGATTCAAGGGAAGCGGTTGCAATTTTGAAGGAGTTCTCCAGGTGTTTGCCAGAGGTTTTTGATGAAATATTGCTCTGTCTCTGGGGCTATAACCTTGTTTTTCCCTGTTTGTGTTAAAGGCAGATTTACAATTCTCCATCAGTTAATATTGTTTGATCCTTAATTTCAGTTTTATTTACTTTCTTGCCAGAGTAACCTGGCATGTACAAGAATTTATGTCTTCCTACTTGTTTTCTCAGGCCGTATTCAATTAATCCCAAAAAGTAAGCCATTATTGGTGTGTTTATTGGGGATTAGCTGCTTCTGTTGTTACAAAATCATCTACGGGCAGTAAGATGCACCCGCGTGGATATCATCCACGAAAGATAAACTTCTTTATCCTGCTCTCCTAGCTGTAATTTAACCAGTGGAACTGCTAGGGTAGACTTCCCAAATTCTCATCCTTCATTTATGCAAGCAGAAATTGTCCCCTCTTTCTCAGTAATTTACGCATTACTTTCATTCCGATGGGGAAGAGCCCTCTCTGGGCTCTTCCAGCCCCCCCTTCCCCATTTCTCTCTGAGTGGATCCCTGGATCCTACGGCCCTACTCCAGTGCCGTGACACTAACAGCTGCTGTTATTCCCAGTTTACCTCCTCCTCTCCAGAGGCTCCCAGTACCAACACTGGGATTCTCTCTGCAGAGGCTAGTCTCACTTCCAGTGCCCTGCCCTCTCCTCTCACCTCCCCCTTTGCAAGTAATGCTGTTTGCAGCAGAAGTCTCCGGCTGCAGCTCACTCTCTCACACCAAGTTCTGCTCGCGGGGGAAACGGTGTGGGGGGTTGCTCTCACACCAGCACAGATTAACTCACTTTCTCTTTAACCCTTTTTCCTTTGTTGCACCCTCAGTTACACTTCCACATACCCTCCATTCTACTTCTGTATAACAGTAACAATTACCTTTCTTATACCATCAAAACAGTTTGTCTCATTCCTTTCAAAATCCACAAATCAAACCGCACAATTCTTCAACTTCCACAAACATCCAGCACTTGGTCTCTCCTGATTAGGTACTCAATTCGAAAACTGGTCCCACTATTCCCTTTATGTTCCTAGTTTCTTATTTAATATTCCCCCGGGCGCTCCTGCAACACCCTTCCAATGTGACAACATACACCTGAGAGGTGTTTTGTTCGTTTTTCTGTTTGTCTGTTTGGTTTGGTATTTTTTCGGGTGTGAGAGCAACCTCTCCACCACCGAATAACTAACTAACTAACTAACACTTGAGGAGCATACACATACATTATGGAATTTCGAGCGACCATTCTTTGTAGTGGGGTTCTCTGTGGCTCCACTTCTGTGTTTTGTGATGACAAGGGTAGAAGGGAAAAGCCTCTCTTAAAGAGGCAGCTGGAGATTCGAGGAGCGACAGATGCTGTGCTCTCAGGGAGCACTTTGGAAGAAGCCGGGAGAGATCCTTTCTGGACTGCGCAGTAAAGAACCCCCTGCGGAGGAAAGGCAGCAGGCTGAACTCGGACGTTCTGGGCTTCAGAACGGCACAACTTCGCTCTCACGGCTCGGAAGTGGCACTGCTCCGGAAGCGGCACTTGCTCCGCAGCGCAACTGGTCCGGAGCGTTTGCTGTTCCTGACCGAGTAGGGGTACTCTCCAGCTGCCTCTTTAAGAAAGGCTTTTCCCTTCTACCCTTGTCATCACAAAACACAGAAGAGGAGCCACAGAGAACCCCACTACAAAGAATTGTCGCTCGAAATAAAGGCACGGACACGACATTCAGAGCCAGGCGTAGTTCATTCTGCATAGATGTACGCACGGCGAAGTCCAAACCGCTCCTTTCGGATGTGCGGAGAAGAGCCCGCAGATCGGAGAAAAGCCCCCGGCTGCAGTCGCACTTTCTCGGGTACGGTTTAACAAGACACCGCGGCTGGAGGCTGAAAGCGGCAGTCGGCGAGAAGCGCGATTCTCGGGCAGCAACGGCAATCGCTCCGGAGCAGTTCACCGCGAGTGCCACTTCCGAGCCGTGAGAGCGAAGTTGTGCCGTTCTGAAGCCCAGAACGTCCGAATTCAGCCTGCTGCCTTTCCTCCGCAGGGGGTTCTTTACTGCGCAGTCCAGAAAGGATCTCTCCCGGCTTCTTCCAAAGTGCTCCCTGCGAGCACAGCATCTGTCGCTCCTCGAATCTCCAGCTGCCTCTTTAAGAGAGGCTTTTCCCTTCTACCCTTGTCATCACAAAACACAGAAGTGGAGCCACAGAGAACCCCACTACAAAGAATTGTTGCTCGAAATGAAGGCACGGACACGACATTCAGAGCCAGGCGTAGTTCATTCTGCATAGATTTACGCACGGCGCAGTCCAAACCGCTCCTTTCGGATGTGCGGAGAAGAGCCCGCAGATCGGAGAAAAGCCCCCGGCTGCAGTCGCACTTTCTCGGGAACGGTTTAACAAGACACCGCGGCTGGAGGCTGAAAGCGGCAGTCGGCGATAAGCGCGATTCTCGGGCAGCAACGGCAATCGCTCCGGAGCAGTTCACCGCGAGTGCCACTTCCGAGCCGTGAGAGCGAAGTTGTGCCGTTCTGAAGCCCAGAACGTCCGAATTCAGCCTGCTGCCTTTCCTCCGCAGGGGGTTCTTTACTGCGCAGTCCAGAAAGGATCTCTCCCGGCTTCTTCCAAAGTGCTCCCTGAGAGCACAGCATCTGTCGCTCCTCGAATCTCCAGCTGCCTCTTTAAGAGAGGCTTTTCCCTTCTACCCTTGTCATCACAAAACACAGAAGTGGAGCCACAGAGAACCACACTACAAAGAATTGTCGCTCGAAATTCCATAATGTATGTGTATGCTCCTCAAGTGTTAGTTAGTTAGTTAGTTATTCGGTGGTGGAGAGGTTGCTCTCACACCCGAAAAAATACCAAACCAAACAGACAAACAGAAAAACGAACAAAACACCTCTCAGGTGTATGTTGTCACATTGGAAGGGTGTTGCAGGAGCGCCCGGGGGAATATTAAATAAGAAACTAGGAACATAAAGGGAATAGTGGGACCAGTTTTCTAATTGAGTACCTAATCAGGAGAGACCAAGTGCTGGATGTTTGTGGAAGTTGAAGAATTGTGCGGTTTGATTTGTGGATTATGAAAGGAATGAGACAAACTGTTTTGGTGGTATAAGAAAGGTAATTGTTACTGTTATACAGAAGTAGAATGGAGGGTATGTGGAAGTGTAACTGAGGGTGCAACAAAGGAAAAAGGGTTAAAGAGAAAGTGAGTTAATCTGTGCTGGTGTGAGAGCAACCCCCCACACCGTTTCCCCCGCGAGCAGAACTTGGTGTGAGAGAGTGAGCTGCAGCCGGAGACTTCTGCTGCAAACAGCATTACTTGCAAAGGGGGAGGTGAGAGGAGAGGGCAGGGCACTGGAAGTGAGACTAGCCTCTGCAGAGAGAATCCCAGTGTTGGTACTGGGAGCCTCTGGAGAGGAGGAGGTAAACTGGGAATAACAGCAGCTGTTAGTGTCACGGCACTGGAGTAGGGCCGTAGGATCCAGGGATCCACTCAGAGAGAAATGGGGAAGGGGGGGCTGGAAGAGCCCAGAGAGGGCTCTTCCCCATCGGAATGAAAGTAATGCGTAAATTACTGAGAAAGAGGGGACAATTTCTGCTTGCATAAATGAAGGATGAGAATTTGGGAAGTCTACCCTAGCAGTTCCACTGGTTAAATTACAGCTAGGAGAGCAGGATAAAGAAGTTTATCTTTCGTGGATGATATCCACGCGGGTGCATCTTACTGCCCGTAGATGATTTTGTAACAACAGAAGCAGCTAATCCCCAATAAACACACCAATAATGGCTTACTTTTTGGGATTAATTGAATACGGCCTGAGAAAACAAGTAGGAAGACATAAATTCTTGTACATGCCAGGTTACTCTGGCAAGAAAGTAAATAAAACTGAAATTAAGGATCAAACAATATTAACTGATGGAGAATTGTAAATCTGCCTTTAACACAAACAGGGAAAAACAAGGTTATAGCCCCAGAGACAGAGCAATATTTCATCAAAAACCTCTGGCAAACACCTGGAGAACTCCTTCAAAATTGCAACCGCTTCCCTTGAATCAGACACTGATGCATTCCCTTCACAAAAGCAAGGTCCAGATTCCCACTAGTGTTATGCTTTCTCATTTTATGTTTTAGTCATACGTTACTAAGAAGCTTTGTTACTCATGTATACTAAGGACACGTTATCTTCAGCCCAAGACAATGACTCTTCAGCTAATGCCACCCAGGCAAGCCGGATGATTGGTGATGCTGAAAAGGCTCAGGAACATTCTTTCTTTAAACAGGCCAAAGTCCATTCAAAGTTCAAAACTTGGCAAAATTCAAGCTTCATATTTATTTACACAATAATATTATTGGAGTATGGATCAGAGAAATAAATAAGTCCCATTCTTGCAAAAACCTGTTGCTGGTTCCATTGCACTCTTCTGGAAATCTGCACATAGAGAAATGAAATTCAGGAAGATTCCTGTGTTGATGCAGCAGATGTTCGCTGGGATGATCGTGGGAGAGAACTGTCATTAAAAAACTGTCATGTTAATTCACAAAGCATATCAAGAACAAGACAGCACCAAAGCTGAGAAACAAAGGTGTTTTTTCCTAAGACAGATAAGATTTCAAGAGAAGATGCTGCTTTCCACAAAGCATAGAATTTTTGTTTTTTAATTTTATTTTTATTTTTAAATTAGTAAGCAGAACTGGATATATCCACAGCCCATAACAATTCATGGAATTCCTTTGTTGTTCTTTCATACCCCTACAAGGCTTGGCAATAATCCCCAGTACATACTCAAAGATGGAAAAGCTGCAGTTAGGTTTGTCACAGGAAGCAAGCTTCTGAAGTCCCTGCAACAGTATAGTACATAAGTGCTGTTTCCCGTTATGAAGAGAATCCCAACAAGAATTGTTAGTACCAATAAGTGACAATAGATGGCAGCAGAGACCATGAAATACTCATCTTGCTGCTTCTCACTGCAGAAACGGCATTTCATTCGCACGGTAAGTCCGATACTTTTAGAGAACTACTGAAAGAGACGGTAGGCCTGCTGGATTCAGAATATGAGAATATAACTCCCAGAGCCTAGCCCTGTCTGCACTCCCATAGATATGGGCACTCAGATGTGAGACCACATCTGGAGTACTCCATCCTGAATGCAACACTAGCATACTGCTGACTGTCCCTGTTTTGTATAATCAGAAAAGTGTTATTATTGCCTTGAAGTGACATATTACCTTTCATTAACCCTTACATTTCCGAGATGATTGTGTTTTGTCTCCTTTTGTGACATCCATTCGTCACAATCTCACTTGGAGGACTGATAGGATTGAGATCTTATCTCTTCACAAGTGATCTTACTTCTTTAGAAGTTTAAAGCAACTATTTCTTCTTCCAGGTTATTATAGTGATAGTGAATTTTTCAACTGCAATGTAAAACTCGGGGGTGTTATAGAATAAATAGAGTAGATATGCTAAGCCAGTTTAAGTGACATTGTGAATTCGATTGTGAATTGTGAATTAAGTGACATTGTGAATTCGAACCCTGAACTTAACCTAACCCTAACCCTAACCCTAATCCTAACCCTAACCCTAAACTTAAACCTAACCCTAACCCTAACCCTAACCCTTACCCTAAACCTAATTCTAACCCTTACCCTAACCCTAAGCCCAACCCCAAACCTAACCCTAACCCTTAACCTAACCCTAAACCTAACCCTAACCCTTACCCTAACCCTAAGCCCAACCCCAAACCTAACCCTAACCCTTAACCTAACTCTAAACCTAACCCTAACCCTAACCCCTCAGTGACCCTAACACCCTACCCTAACCCTATCTCTAACCCTAACCCTAACCCTACCCTAACCCTAACCCCAACTCTAACCCTAACCCTACCCTAACCCTAACCCTAACCCTACCGTAACCCAAACACTAACCCTAACCCTAACCCTTAACCTAACCCTAAAACTAACCCTAACCCTAACCCTACCCTAACCCTACCCTAACCCTAACCCTAACCCCAACCCCAACCCTAACCCTAACCGTAACCCTAACCCAACCCTAACCATAACCCTAACCCTAACCCTAACCCTAACCATACCCTAACCCTAACCGTAACCCTAAACCTAACCCTTCCCTAACCCTAACCCTAACCCTAACTCTAACCATACCCTAACCCTAACCCTAACCTTAACCCAAACCCTAACCCTAACCCTAATCCTAAACCTAACCCTAACCCTAACCTTAACCCTAACCCTACCCCTAACCCTACCATAACCCTAACTTTACCCTAACCCTAACCCTTAATCTAACCCTAACTCGACCCTAACCCTAACCCTACCCTAACCCTAACCCTAAACCTAACCCTAACCCTAACCCTAACCCTACCCTAACCCTAACCCTAACCCTAACCCAAATTATTCGTCAATTTATCAGAATAACAGTACTAAACATTTTAAAGAAAGCAATGAAAAATGAAAATTTGTATAGAATTGAAATTGAGATTTTGAAGTAGTGAGTGAATGGTAATCAAAGAAATAAAGTGAAAATTTAGATTTTGTTGAATCCCAGGGAGTATACTCATGCAGGCAGTCCAGTTCGCTAATGTAGATGCCTAACCCTAACCCTAACCCAAACCCTAACCCTAACCCTTACCCTAACCCTAACCCTAAACTTATCCCTAACCCTAATACTAACCCTAACCCTAACCCTAACCCTACCCTGACCCTAACCAAAACCCTAACCCTAACCCTAAACCCAACCCTATCCCTAACCCTAACCCTGACCATAACGCTAACCCTACCCTAACCCTTAACCTAACCCTACCCTAACCCTACCGTAACCCTAACCCTAACCCTAACCCTAATCCTAACCCTACCTTAACCCTAACCCTAACCCTAACCCTAACCGTAACCCTAACCCTAACCCTAACCCTAACCCTAACCCTTACCCTAACCCTAACCCTTACCCTAAACCTAACCCTAACCCTTACCCTAACCCTAAGCCCAACCCCAAACCTAACCCTAACCCTTAACCTAACCCTAACCCTAACCCTAACCCTAACCCTAAACTTAAACCTAACCCTAACCCTAACCCTAACCCTTACCCTAAACCTAACCCTAACCCTTAACCTAACCCTAAACCTAACCCAACCCTAACCCTACAGTGACCCTAACCCCAATCCTAACCCTATCTCTAACCCTAACCCTACCCTAACCCTAACCCCAACCCTAACCCTAACCCTACCCTAACCCTAACCCTAACCCTACCGTAACCCAAACACTAACCCTAACCCTAACCCTAACCCTAACCCTAACACTACCCTAACCCTAACCCTACCCTAACCCTAACCCTACCCCAACCCCAACCCCAACCCTAACCCTAACTCAACCCTAACCCTAACCCTAACCCTAACCATACCCTAACCCTAACTGTAACCCTAAACCTAACCCTTCCCTAACCCTAACCCTAACCCTAACTTAAACCATACCCTAACCCTAACCCTAACCTTAACCCAAACCCTAACCCTAACCCTAATCCTAACCCTAACCCTAACCCTAACCCTAACTTTACCCTAACCCTAACCCTTAATCTAACCCTAACTCGACCCTAACCCTAACCCTACCCTAACCCTAACCCTAAACCTAACCCTAACACTAACCCTAACCCTACCCTAACCCTAACCCTAACCCTAACCCTAACCCAAATTATTCGTCAATTTATCAGAATAACAGTACTAAACATTTTGAAGAGTGCAATGAAAAATGAAAATTTGTATAGAATTGAAATTGAGATTTTGAAGTAGTGAGTGAATGGTAATCAAAGAAATAAAGTGAAAATTTAGATTTTGTTGAATCCCAGGGAGTATACTCATGCAGGCAGTCCAGTTCGCTAATGTAGCTGCCTAACCCTAACCCTAACCCAAACCCTAACCCTAACCCAAACCCTAACCCTAACCCTTACCCTAACCCTAACCCTAACCCTAAACTTATCCCTAACCCTAATAGCAACCCTAACCCTAACCCTACCCTGACCCTAACCAAAACCCTAACCCTAACCCTAAACCCAACCCTATCCCTAACCCTAACCCTGACCATAACGCTAACCCTACCCTAACCCTTAACCTAACCCTACCCTAACTCTAACCCTAACCCTAACCCTAACCCTAATCCTAACCCTACCTTAACACTAACCCTAACCCTAACCCTAACCCGTACCCTAACCCTAACCCTAACCCTTACCCTAACCCTAACCCTAATCCTAACCCTAACCCTAAGCCCAACCCCAAACCTAACCCTAACCCTTAACCTAACCCTAACCCTAACCCTAACCCTACAGTGACCCTAACCCCAATCCTTAAAAGATTAAATACAAGGCAAAATATCTCCTGGCTCACTTAAATACTGTCCTTGCCCTGTAAGTTTTAGCAAGTCACTTAAATTACTGGTTGTAACACAATGAAAAGCACGACAGTGATAGCAGAGTAGCAAGACCCCAGGCTGCAGTGAGTGAAAACTTGCTAAACAGAGCAGTCATGGAGACAGAAAGAAGGAACAAAAACCTGCTTATCCTTGGAAGGCCTCAGCTATGCAGGGATCTCCAGATGAGATACCCTCACCTCCACTGCCAACACTTAAATGAGGTCTGGGAAGAGGAAGATCCTGTCAATACCCATACTAGTCATTCATGTGCACTGCATACACTTGAGCTCCCCTGGCTTGGCCCTGCCTTGCTACTAGGTGCTCAATCACTGTTTCAAGCCCTGACTTAGCATTTCCACCACAGTGGTCATGCCTGTTCATGTGGCCAAAATCTCTCATACACTTGGATCTGAACATTATTTTAAAGGCAGAAAAATTATCCCGGTCATTAATAACGAAAAACTTCTGCCAAAGCCTTTGTGTGATCTGCATTGTATGCCATTGTAGAAGTTCAGTTCTGCAACAAACTGAGAGCAACAGACTAATGTTCATCAAATCCAGACTACGTGGTGTCTTTTTTTCTGTCTGCCTTCCTTTTCCAAGACTCACAAACTGCATTTCAGGTATTGCTGTCAAGAGCGTCAAAAGTTATGCTTTTAAGAAAAGTTACCTGCTCATGGGTAAGGTATTCTGCCATGTATTCATTATAAAAAGAAGTTAAAAAAAAAAAAAAGGATGTTGCAGATAAGAAGCATTAAGAATGACTTTACCACGTAATTGCAGCTTCTCTAGTCTAACCTTTCTTCAAAAAGGCTGGAGAAAGCAATATTTCTCAAAACAAGAGAAATTTCTTTACTCCTTTTTATTACTTTCTCAGAAAACTGTAACATTCTTACTACTATGGTAATATTGTAGGCTAGGGGCTTCTACAATCAACAGATGCACAAAGGTTAGGCTTCATAAGATAACCATGATGAAAAGATATATACATTTAAAAAGAAAAAAAAAAAAAAAAAAAAAAAAGGAAAAAAAAAAAAAGGAAATGCTAACTGGACTCACAGGCTCACAGTAAACACCCCAGAGAGCAACCTCCAGAAAGAGATCCCTCCTCAGTGGGAGTCAGCCCTTAAATGGGATCTCCACCCCTTCCTGGTAGCACTGGCAAATTGCTTTCACCTGTGCTCCCATGGCTGACTTATTGCTTGCCTCAGGTGGTCAATAAGAGGTCCAGGCTGTGATCAACAGTTCCCATACAACCATCACATTACTTGAGAGAGAAAACTCTCAGCTTCAAAATACTATTTTTTAACATAGACACCACCACTAGCTATGCATTTTTGATGTGATTTAGCAATGAACATGAGCCTGCATGCTGCATTTGTAAAAATCTGCACCAGCAGAGGTAAACTACTGCTGTTGTCACCACTGCTGAAGTCCAACATCTACCAGCTCCCTGAGCTCATGTGCATTGTCTGGACTCCATCCAGCAAGTGTCGGTGAATGTTGGTGGGTGCAAATTTTTCCATACGGACTTTACCAATGCAGAGCAGAGGGGCAGGATCATCTACCTTGACCTGCTGACAACACTTTTCGGGAAGAGAGGATAAAGTTAAGGAATGAAGCAAGTCATTAATCTGAGCAAAAGTGGAAAAAAAAAAAAAAAAAAAAATCAGGGGAGCAGAAAAATGAATAGATAGGGCAGGCACAAATCAATAGCAGGACTGTCATTGAACTCAACAGGAGGCAAGTTTTGTTCCCTAAAGAAGGACAATTTTTGCAATGACCCTCATTGTCCACTTTGCATCATATCTCTTTGAAATTCTAGGCCCCTTTCTTCCATCCTGAATGCAGGATTGCATATCTGCAATACTGTGAAACAAGAACATTCTGCCTCTAAAACAATTTTGCTCACACTTCCGCCTGCTCACCCTGCCACATCATCTGCCTCCTGGAACAGCCCAGCCTGGCCAAGGGATGGATGAGACTGATCAATTTCCTCAAATTATGAGCCACACTGATATTACTGATAAATACAAACGTTCAGATAATAGATGCAAAATATATTATATTGCATAAACATCATCTTTACATGACATAAAAAATTAGTCTCACCATCTTGTTTGTCTGATAAATTGACAAATAATTTAGAAGGACATGGAAGTAGATGAATGGGCGAAACACATCCATCTGTTCCAATAACAAGTAAAGTGCTGTAAGTTTCCCTTGAATTTGTCGAATGACCTGCACAGATCTTCAAAAAACATTGTGAATTCTAACCAAAATGTATCTGTTACAGAGGGATTAAACCATTATAAGTATATATAGTATAAAGTACAGACAGTACTAAACATTTTGAAAAAGGCAATGAAAAATGAAAATTGGTATAGAATTAAAATTGAGATTTTGAAGTAGTGAGTGAATGGTAATCAAAGAAATAAAGTGAAAATTTAGATTTTGTTGAATCCCAGGGAGTATACTCATGCAGGCAGTCCAGTTCGCTAATGTAGCTGTCTTTTCATATGGTCCTAAACTTCTACATTAGATTCAGTTGTTGCTTGCCTGCTTGTAGTCGTAACTCCAGAGAGATTTCCCTTTGGAATATTAAAAATTGAGTTCTCCTGAATCAGCTTCCACAAAACAAATGTTCCTCACACAAACTTCCTCACGCAGGGCTACTTTGTAAGAAGAAAAAGATTAAATACAAGGCAAAATATCTCCTGGCTCACTTAAATACTGTCCTTGCCCTGTAAGTTTTAGCAAGTCACTTAAATTACTGGTTGTAACACAATGAAAAGCACGACAGTGATAGCAGAGTAGCAAGACCCCAGGCTGCAGTGAGTGAAAACTTGCTAAACAGAGCAGTCATGGAGACAGAAAGAAGGAACAAAAACCTGCTTATCCTTGGAAGGCCTCAGCTATGCAGGGATCTCCAGATGAGATACCCTCACCTCCACTGCCAACACTTAAATGAGGTCTGGGAAGAGGAAGATCCTGTCAATACCCATACTGGTCATTCATGTGCACTGCATACACTTGAGCTCCCCTGGCTTGGCCCTGCCTTACTACTAGGTGCTCAATCACTGTTTCAAGCCCTGACTTAGCATTTCCACCACAGTGGTCATGCCTGTTCATGTGGCCAAAATCTCTCATACACTTGGATCTGAACATTATTTTAAAGGCAGAAAAATTATCCCGGTCATTAATAACAAAAAACTTCTGCCAAAGCCTTTGTGTGATCTGCACTGTATGCCATTGTAGAAGTTCAGTTCTGCAACAAACTGAGAGCAACAGACTAATGTTCATCAAATCCAGACTACGTGGTGTCTTTTTTTCTGTCTGCCTTCCTTTTCCAAGACTCACAAACTGCATTTCAGGTATTGCTGTCAAGAGCGTCAAAAGTTATGCTTTTAAGAAAAGTTACCTGCTCATGGGTAAGGTATTCTGCCATGTATTCATTATAAAAAGAAGTTAAAAAAAAAAAAAAGGATGTTGCAGATAAGAAGCATTAAGAATGACTTTACCACGTAATTGCAGCTTCTCTAGTCTAACCTTTCTTCAAAAAGGCTGGAGAAAGCAATATTTCTCAAAACAAGAGAAATTTCTTTACTCCTTTTTATTACTTTCTCAGAAAACTGTAACATTCTTACTACTATGGTAATATTGTAGGCTAGGGGCTTCTACAATCAACAGATGCACAAAGGTTAGGCTTCATAAGATATAAGTTATAATATATAAGTTTTTATCAAAGGACGCAATGGGGCTATTGGAGTTTCTAATTTATCTAGCCTTTCCTTCATTCCTGGTAGTTCCACTTGAGGAAAAGTTTTTTCTCGAGGCAAACTATGGGTGACGGTATGGCTGGCATGCTTACACGTTAGCAGTTCCTTAAAAGCCATTTGCAACAAAGCCGAATTACATTTCTCTCTTTCTAATTGTTCCTCAAGGTTCCCTATTTGATTCTGCAGAGTTTTTACCAATTCTTGTGTAACTCTAACCGATTCCTGCAGTGCTTGTATGGTTTGGAGTTCTGCCGAATGCTTTTCATCTCGGAACTCCACGGCTGCTTTTAAAGTAGCCCCGAGTACGGCACAAATAAACGACTTTCCTTTTCCAGCTCGGGTACGAGCATTGTTTTGCAGAACACTAATACGGTCCGAAACACTCTGCAAGTTATACCAGTTCTGTCGTGCCCAATCCATACCTGATAAAGAGGGTCGAGCACCATGTTTTTCTAAAAGATCAAATAATACATCTTCACTTTTCATGGTGGCAATGCTGTTGCTCATTTTTTCAATACAATGAGAGACCTACACTAAGGGAGGAGGAGGTGCAGGTATTCAAAAGCTCAAGTGACTCCTTATCTCCCCAGGGAAACAGACACTTTTCAAATGCTAATGCTCAAAGCACTCTTCCCTTTCTCTGAGGGGAGCACACAAAAGCCCGTTAGTCCAAACCAGATAAGGAGTCTAATTTTAGAGCTGGAGATAGTGTAACACTGTTACTAGTTGATACTTGCTATTTCATTGCATTCCAGGATTGTGTACTAAGCAAAAGAACTGCCTCATAGAAGAGAATGACTTATGAATTAGAATGCAGTAGTGATCTTGTTCTTGGTGTTATTATTGCATATGTATACCTGCCTTTGCATTGTTAGTTCTAGAAGATACTGTCTACAGGTATTGCTGACAATTTTCTTCCCCATCACTCTGTATCTCTCATTGTCTTTTTCATAGTTTCCATTGTGTGTTTCCCTTTTCTTGTTCTTCGTTTCTTTTTTCTTTCTTTCTTTCTTTTTTTTTTTTTTTAATTTTTGTTTGTCTATCTGTATTGCTGTTGCTTAAGTTTTTGTTTGTTTGTTTGTTTGTTTGTTTGTTGTTGGGGGTAGGGAGGACAGGGGGGCTTGGGAGGGCTGAGTTGGTTGTTTTAGCTTGGTTGTTCTGTTTGTGTGTCTGCTTCCAAGTGACTTCAGTATATGTCCATCTCAGAAATCTGTTTGTATTATGATCTTTAATGCAAATATGAAAAATATTTACTACAGACACCTTTTCACTGATATTCTGATACTTCACTCAACTAAGGAAACCTCATTATTCTTCAACAGTTCATCTACAAACTGATTAGTAGAGCAGAAGCCACTAGCAGTAACAAACAATTAAGAGGCCATGGCCACCTGATGGAAACCTCATGGTGTTTTGTTTTGGCCAAGGAAAACCAGTTGATTATTTTCAGAACTTGCATAAATAAACAAATAAATAAATAAAAATGATACAAATAAATAGTAATAATAAGTAAAGAAAAGTAAGAGAAGACCATTCAAGCTGCATGAAAATAAAATCAAGGATTCTCACTACCACTGTTGCTGTATTTGTTTATAAAGCCAAGATCATGGCCTCAATCTACTGTGTAAAATTGCATCACTTGACATGCTGTCTTCCTCTACAGAGGGATTAAAAACAGAAATGAAATCTTAGAATCCATTTGAAAATCAATTTTGCTTTATTTCCCTTAACTTCAATAATATAATGAAACCCAATCTTCAGATAAAAGGATGAGTAACATGAGCAAACGTGGATTAATAACTGGTATAACTAAGTGATATTATTCTATAGACTTCAAAGGTGTCTGCCTTCTGAATATCACCAGATTTTACAAAAGATCATTCAGATCAACGCTTTAAACGTATGCTATCAAAATAAGCTCAACCAGCTTACAAAAATGACTAGGCATTTTCACTTTCAATAGACACGATTTAAAATGATACCTTTAAAGTAGTGACCAAGCTCGGTGTGGCTTCCATCATTTCTAGCCTCGCTATATTAACTACATCTCAAGAATAAGGATTGCGCTCTTATGGAAAAATTAGGTAGTGAATGTCAGTCTTACTGAGAAGACTAACGGTCATCACTTTATCTAAAAATAGTAAAACATGGATCACACAAATATACATTTTCTTGTCTGGAAAAAAGCAAGAATTTTCAGAAGGAGCATGAAATCACAAGCAGCATGGATGTTCAGATTTTGTATATTCACAGGCAAAAAAAGAATTCTCATAGAAAATATCCATAGAAAATATGTAATCCTTTATCGCCTTTGGAGAAACTGCATGCATGCAAGAGCAGTTGGTGAATCAGATGCTAGGGGAGTACTGCTTTGTCTTATCCACAAGTCCGTTCTTTCCACTTAAACACAACAACTTCTAAACAGAATTAGGTCATGTTGGAGGAAGATCAAAGAACTGGATTGAGTACCAAAAAACATTCAATGCTGCCAAACTCTTTTAAAACAGCTAAAAGGAAAATATTTGATTTTACTGTACATCAGAAATACTTGAAGGAAAGATATCTTGATACTCTAGGTCATCAAAAGCCCAAAAGGTAAAGCTAAGTTCCAGTGCTACTGATGATACAAAAAATGAAAAATTGTCTTTTGATGCAAATATAAATTACATTACATAAATTACCAAGAAAGATACTGAGCAGGCTCCCACCTAGCATCTGCACTGTAAGCTACACAGTAAAAAGCCAATCAACATCTTCATGCCACTGTCTGGTAAGAAGAATAACCTCCAAAACAACTTCATTGAAAATCTTTTAACTTTCACTAAGATAAACCTTTTATTAAACTGTTTTGAGAGAAAGTGTGTGTGCTCATCCACTAGAAAAAGTGGCTTTTTGCATAAGGGGCTTCTCAAATAAAGCTTATGTACAGTTCAATGAGTGCTTTGAAAATTTAGGCTGTTTAAAATGATTCTGATTTTGTAAGAATCAATTATTATAGAGTCTACACCTCCTGAACAATCGAACTAACATTGTACTCCTAATAAACATCAATGTAATTTGAATCAATACACGTGTTGTATGTTTACACAATCCCAACTCAGCTTTCTGAAACCTTCTTTTGACCTTTCAGATCACAAGAGTATTGCCCTGAGTGCAGGTGTCCAGTTGTGGAAAGGCCTGCCATAATGCTGATGTGTGGTATGAAACTGGGGTGCTAGACACAACTAGTTCCAGTCCACTGCTACTCACTCCTACTGCCCCACAGGACCCATTAGCCAATGAGCAGGCAGCTCAGAGGGAGTGGAGCTCAGAAGAAAGATCCCACAAAAGAGTGGGAACACCTTGTAAGAAGGTCATGGAGAAGGTGCTACGTGCCCCCAGCAACGCTCACCCTGCAGCTCCTGAAGAGCGTATGCTGGATCGGGGAGAGGTGTGAGGAGGAAGGGAAAGCGCAGAGGAGCTACTCTGCAACAGATGAAGGAGTCAGAAACGGAGGGGTGAGGAAGACCTGCTGAGCAGGGAATGGGAAGAATAAATGAAATTTATCTTCCCTAAGTGAAATATGTTTTACTTCTGAGGTAATATTCCCATGGGCTTTCCCCTCTCTCTCTGGCTTTCTGTGGAGGGGGAGTGAGAGAGAGGCTGAGTGAGTGTCTGGTGGCCATAAAATCAACACACCAAATGCACTGTGGCAAAAGCAATATAAAATCAATATACACTGATTAAGTTGACAAGGCACAGTCTCAGCACCTCGATTACTAGGAAGGCAGGTAGATCTTGGTGCATTATACAATAGATGTTCTTACTGATGGTGTCGATCGCCTAAGCAAATTATGCCTTTGAAGAGAAAGTTGTACAGCTGATTCAACGTGTATGTATGAGGTGTGCTTCAACAGTAACGTCTCCTATTTGATTATATTCGTCCACAATATCAGAGGCCGATGCTGGTGGTGTGACAATAGAGGATGTACCTTCTCAACAGTGTTCCACTACAGGTATATTACATACCTGTATATATACATACGTATATACAGGTGTGTTAGTGTTTAGTGTACTTAGCTAACATTTTGACAGTTACCTGCTTTTTTTTTCCTTCCCCCCCCCCAAAACTATTGTTATGATTTTCCAGGATCAAAGAACATCTATCACAATTAATTTTCCATAGATCATTTCTTCTTTTTTTCATCATTTTGCGTTCCCTTACTTTCGGGCTCTGAACCTTGCTTCTACAATGCAAAGGGATTCCAGCCACCACATGCATACAGCCAAGACATTTTAGTGTGAACTAGATACTCAGGCATACACAACCTGTAACGCACATGCTACATGTATCCCAACTCAACTTGCACCCCCTACAGCTGTATCTATCATGGCAGCAGCTCTACCCTGATGAGTGGCCAGGCCTAGCCCAGAGTCACAGCAAGGTTTGCAGAGCAGCACTGAAAAATAAAGCAACAGAACTGAGAAAAGCCTGTCACCGGAAGAAAATATTTTCAACAAAGTCACATGGCAAAAGAAGGTAATGACAGTGCTTTCTAACGGGAGATAAGCGCCATAGCAGGTAACCATACAAGGCCATATGACCATACCTAACAGGTAACCATACATAACCTACAAGAACCATAGCAGCAGGTAACAAAGAAAAATTAGCTCACCCCTTCCAGAAACTAGTAACAACTCAAAAGAAGAGCAAACTCAGAGAGATACTGCTCCCTCTGCTGCTAACACTTAAATAAAAGCACCTTTTCCAATCATTGCTTGCACCTGAGCTCCCTGGGAGAGCCTTGACCTCTCCACTAATGTTCAATCATTGGTTCAGGCTGTGAAGGGATGGAGTGCAGCAGAGTTGCCAGGTCACCGCCTGAACCAAAGAGTGAGTAGGTCAGGGCTCAACTCCTGCTGTTTTGGAAACATGAAGTACAACGTGCATCGCGATGCAGGTACAGTACCTATCAATGATGTGATTGACAGGTGATTGTTGCAAGGTGATTGTTGACAGTCTTCTTATGGTTCTGTTGGAACAGTACTTGATGTTCCTTCTGGAGGCTTCTCTTCTTCAGTTTGGGTTTGGGTTCCCTGGTTCCCAGAATTTCAGCACTCCACCACCTGGTGTCATGACATACCCTCGTAGACACTGAAGCACGCTGAAGTGTTGATGCTCCTACCAGTGGTCCTGTGGACTTCACAGCCTCAAGGGGAGTAGTACAGATGTTTAAAAGGTATGAGGAGTGGTGGGTCTGCCTTCAGTGGGAGTTTACAGGCTGCGTTTTTGTCTTGAGTCAAACACCTCCACTTATGCTGGGGCATGTCCTGGCCTTTGGTACAACATCCTTTGTCCTGTATTTACCTTTGAAGGTCAATATTAATTATTCTGCCATACGTCCCCCATTTTGGAACTGCAAGCAGCTTTCGTGCCTTCTCTATGTGAGAAGTTAGTCCAGAACAAGGTTTTAACTCACCCTACAAATCCTGCCATGGGGCTGTTCTGCCAGTCGTACAAAGAAAATTGTCTTTCTGCTCTGCAGAGTACAATGAACTTTTCATCTTCTCACTTAACAGCTGTATCTTTTAAAGAATAAAAGTAAATATAAAATTAGCGAGGATTCAGTAACAGTAGGTCAGCTATAAATACTTGCAAATGGGAAACATACAGCGAGCATCTTTGGAATTATGACATTACAGCATTCTGATTTTAGGAAAGTTACAATTAAGCTCCGTTTCAATACAACCAACTCTATATTACAAACTCAACAAAAACGTACGGAGGAGCAGAAGTCCTGCTCAGTGCACTTAGTGCCTTTTACACGGTTATTCAGATACAGCATGGTCACAGCTCTGGCCCGGTTCGACCTGGATCCTTGACTAAATGGCACAGGGGGACCCATGGACCCACCCCCTGTGATGGTTCTGAACACAAAACAGCGGCAACGAGCTAAGGGAGAAAATTAATTTACTAGATATTATAGCACAGTGTGAGAGAATGCAATATAGCACAATACAATTGGAATTGTAGCCTAGCCTAGCCATGTTTGCCTAAAGATGAACTGTTGCTAGCTAAGCGCATATTGCTAATTCTCACATTTGCTCATTCTGCACTAGGCCATTATTCCTGGACCCCTGCTGTCCTGGGATAGAGGTAAGTTGGAAGAAAAAATGTAGGGGAGCATCACTTGCATTCCTCCTAATCCAAAAGAGGGACAGTTTGACCTCCTGTCAGAGGCCCCTTAAGTTGTTCTTTTGCTGAGGGCCTCTTGGCAGAACAGAATAGTCTATAATACAAAAGTTACCATTTTGGTACTTCTTGAGGATTTCATCTTATCTACTAAGTGTGCATAAATGTGGAATAAGAAGCCACTTTCTTCCCATGGGCTTTCCCCTCTCTCTCTGGCTTTCTGTGGAGGGGGAGTGAGAGAGAGGCTGAGTGAGTGTCTGGTGGCCATAAAATCAACACACCAAATGCACTGTGGCAAAAGCAATATAAAATCAATATACACTGATTAAGTTGACAAGGTACAGTCTCAGCACCTTGATTACTAGGAAGTCAGGTAAATCTTGGTGCATTATACAATAGATGTTCTTACTGATGGTGTCGATTGCCTAAGCAAATTAGGCCTTTGAAGAGAAAGTTGTACAGCTGATTCAATGTGTATGTATGAGGTGTGCTTCAACAGTAACATCTCCTATTTGATTATATTCGTCCACAATATCAGAGGCCGATGCTGGTGGTGTGACAATAGATGATATACTTGTAGTGGAACACTGTTGAGAAGGTACATAACATACCTGTATATATGCATACGTATATACAAGTGTATTAGTGTTTAGTGTACTTAGCTAACATTTTGACAGTTACCTGCTTTTTTTTCCTTCCCCCCCCCCCAAAACTATTGTTATGATTTTCCAGGATCAAAGAACATCTATCACAATTAATTTTCCATAGATCATTTCTTCTTTTTTTCATCATTTTGCATTCCCTTACTTTCGGGCTCTGAACTTTGCTTCTACAAAGCAAAGGGATTCCAGCCACCACATGCATACAGCCAAGACATTTTAGTGTGAATTAGATACTCAGGCATACACAACCTGTAACCCACGTGCTACGTGTATCCCAACTCAACTTGCACCCCCTACAGCTGTATCTATCATGGCAGCAGCTCTACCTTGATGAGTGGCCAGGCCTAGCCCAGAGTCACAGCAAGGTTTGCAGAGCAGCACTGAAAAATAAAGCAACAGAACTGAGAAAAGCCTGTCACCGGAAGAAAATTTTTGGTCTTGCTTTGGAGCAAATTCTTTGGTCTTGCTACTCTGCTATCACTGTCGTGCTTTTCATTGTGTTACAACCAGTAATTTAAGTGACTTGCTAAAACGTACAGGGCAAGGGCAGTATTTAAGTGAGCCAGGAGATATTTTGCCTTGTATTTAATCTTTTTCTTCTTACAAAGTAGCCCTGCGTGAGGAAGTTTGTGTGAGGAACATTTGTTTTGTGGAAGCTGATTCAGGAGAACTCAATTTTTAATATTCCAAAGGGAAATCTCTCTGGAGTTACGACTACAAGCAGGCAAGCAACAACTGAATCTAATGTAGAAGTTTAGGACCATATGAAAAGACAGCTACATTAGCGAACTGGACTGCCTGCATGAGTATACTCCCTGGGATTCAACAAAATCTAAATTTTCACTTTATTTCTTTGATTACCATTCACTCACTACTTCAAAATCTCAATTTTAATTCTATACCAATTTTCATTTTTCATTGCCTTTTTCAAAATGTTTAGTACTGTATGTACTTTATACTATATATACTTATAATGGTTTAATCCCTCTGTAACAGATACATTTTGGTTAGAATTCACAATGTTTTTTGAAGATCTGTGCAGGTCATTCGACAAATTCAAGGGAAACTTACAGCACTTTACTTGTTATTGGAACAGATGGATGTGTTTCGCCCATTCATCTTCTTCCATGTCCTTCTAAATTATTTGTCAATTTATCAGACAAACAAGATGGTGAGACTAATTTTTTATGTCATTTAAAGATGATGTTTATGCAATATAATATATTTTGCATCTATTATCTGAACGTCTTTATTTATCAGTAATATCAGTGTGGCTCATAATTTGAGGAAATTGATCAGTCTCATCCATCCCTTGGCCAGGCTGGGCTGCTCCAGGAGGCAGATGATGTGGCAGGGTGAGCAGGCGGAAGCGTGAGCAAAACTGTTTTAGAGGCAGAATGTTCTTGTTTCACAGTATTGCAGATATGCAATCCTGCATTCAGGATGGAAGAAAGGGGCCTAGAATTTCAAAGAGATATGATGCAAAGTGGACAATGAGGGTCATTGCAAAAATTGTCCTTCTTTAGGGAACAAAACTTGCCTCCTGTTGAGTTCAATGACAGTCCTGCTATTGATTTGTGCCTGCCCTATCTATTCATTTTTCTGCTCCCCTGATTTTTTTTTTTTTTTTTTTTTTTCCACTTTTGCTCAGATTAATGACTTGCTTCATTCCTTAACTTTATCCTCTCTTCCCGAAAAGTGTTGTCAGCAGGTCAAGGTAGATGATCCTGCCCCTCTGCTCTGCATTGGTAAAGTCCGTATGGAAAAATTTGCACCCACCAACATTCACCGACACTTGCTGGATGGAGTCCAGACAATGGACATGAGCTCAGGGAGCTGGTAGATGTTGGACTTCAGCAGTGGTGACAACAGCAGTAGTTTACCTCTGCTGGTGCAGATTTTTACAAATGCAGCATGCAGGCTCATGTTCATTGCTAAATCACATCAAAAATGCATAGCTAGTGGTGGTGTCTATGTTAAAAAATAGTATTTTGAAGCTGAGAGTTTTCTCTCTCAAGTAATGTGATGGTTGTATGGGAACTGTTGATCACAGCCTGGACCTCTTATTGACCACCTGAGGCAAGCAATAAGTCAGCCATGGGAGCACAGGTGAAAGCAATTTGCCAGTGCTACCAGGAAGGGGTGGAGATCCCATTTAAGGGCTGACTCCCACTGAGGAGGGATCTCTTTCTGGAGGTTGCTCTCTGGGGTGTTTACTGTGAGCCTGTGAGTCCAGTTAGCATTTCCTTTTTTTTTTTCTTTTTTTTTTTTTTTTTTTTTTTTTTCTTTTTAAATGTATATATCTTTTCATCATGGTTATCTTATGAAGCCTAACCTTTGTGCATCTGTTGATTGTAGAAGCCCCTAGCCTACAATATTACCATAGTAGTAAGAATGTTACAGTTTTCTGAGAAAGTAATAAAAAGGAGTAAAGAAATTTCTCTTGTTTTGAGAAATATTGCTTTCTCCAGCCTTTTTGAAGAAAGGTTAGACTAGAGAAGCTGCAATTACGTGGTAAAGTCATTCTTAATGCTTCTTATCTGCAACATCCTTTTTTTTTTTTTTAACTTCTTTTTATAATGAATACATGGCAGAATACCTTACCCATGAGCAGGTAACTTTTCTTAAAAGCATAACTTTTGACGCTCTTGACAGCAATACCTGAAATGCAGTTTGTGAGTCTTGGAAAAGGAAGGCAGACAGAAAAAAGACACCACGTAGTCTGGATTTGATGAACATTAGTCTGTTGCTCTCAGTTTGTTGCAGAACTGAACTTCTACAATGGCATACAGTGCAGATCACACAAAGGCTTTGGCGGAAGTTTTTCGTTATTAAAGACTGGGACAAATTTTCTGCCTTTAAAATAATGTTCAGATCCAAGTGTATGAGAGATTTTGGCCACATGAACAGGCATGACCACTGTGGTGGAAATGCTAAGTCAGGGCTTGAAACAGTGATTGAGCACCTAGTAGTAAGGCAGGGCCAAGCCAGGGGAGCTCAAGTGTATGCAGTGCACATGAATGACCAGTATGGGTATTGACAGGATCTTCCTCTTCCCAGACCTCATTTAAGTGTTGGCAGTGGAGGTGAGGGTATCTCATCTGGAGATCCCTGCATAGCTGAGGCCTTCCAAGGATAAGCAGGTTTTTGTTCCTTCTTTCTGTCTCCATGACTGCTCTGTTTAGCAAGTTTTCACTCACTGCAGCCTGGGGTCTTGCTACTCTGCTTCTTATCTGCAACATCCTTTTTTTTTTTTTTAACTTCTTTTTATAATGAATACATGGCAGAATACCTTACCCATGAGCGGATAACTTTTCTTAAAAGCATAACTTTTGACGCTCTTGACAGCAATACCTGAAATGCAGTTTGTGAGTCTTGGAAAAGGAAGGCAGACAGAAAAAAGACACCACGTAGTCTGGATTTGATGAACATTAGTCTGTTGCTCTCAGTTTGTTGCAGAACTGAACTTCTACAATGGCATACAGTGCAGATCACACAAAGGCTTTGGCAGAAGTTTTTCGTTATTAATGACCGGGATAATTTTTCTGCCTTTAAAATAATGTTCAGATCCAAGTGTATGAGAGATTTTGGCCACATGAACAGGCATGACCACTGTGGTGGAAATGCTAAGTCAGGGCTTGAAACAGTGATTGAGCACCTAGTAGTAAGGCAGGGCCAAGCCAGGGGAGCTCAAGTGTATGCAGTGCACATGAATGACCAGTATGGGTATTGACAGGATCTTCCTCTTCCCAGACCTCATTTAAGTGTTGGCAGTGGAGGTGAGGGTATCTCATCTGGAGATCCCTGCATAGCTGAGGCCTTCCAAGGATAAGCAGGTTTTTGTTCCTTCTTTCTGTCTCCATGACTGCTCTGTTTAGCAAGTTTTCACTCACTGCAGCCTGGGGTCTTGCTACTCTGCTATCACTGTCGTGCTTTTCATTGTGTTACAACCAGTAATTTAAGTGACTTGCTAAAACTTACAGGGCAAGGGCAGTATTTAAGTGAGCCAGGAGATATTTTGCCTTGTATTTAATCTTTTTCTTCTTACAAAGTAGCCCTGCGTGAGGAAGTTTGTGTGAGGAACATTTGTTTTGTGGAAGCTGATTCAGGAGAACTCAATTTTTAATATTCCAAAGGGAAATCTCTCTGGAGTTACGACTACAAGCAGGCAAGCAACAACTGAATCTAATGTAGAAGTTTAGGACCATATGAAAAGACAGCTACATTAGCGAACTGGACTGCCTGCATGAGTATACTCCCTGGGATTCAACAAAATCTAAATTTTCACTTTATTTCTTTGATTACCATTCACTCACTACTTCAAAATCTCAATTTTAATTCTATACCAATTTTCATTTTTCATTGCCTTTTTCAAAATGTTTAGTACTGTATGTACTTTATACTATATATACTTATAATGGTTTAATCCCTCTGTAACAGATACATTTTGGTTAGAATTCACAATGTTTTTTGAAGATCTGTGCAGGTCATTCGACAAATTCAAGGGAAACTTACAGCACTTTACTTGTTATTGGAACAGATGGATGTGTTTCGCCCATTCATCTTCTTCCATGTCCTTCTAAATTATTTGTCAATTTATCAGACAAACAAGATGGTGAGACTAATTTTTTATGTCATTTAAAGATGATGTTTATGCAATATAATATATTTTGCATCTATTATCTGAACGTCTTTATTTATCAGTAATATCAGTGTGGCTCATAATTTGAGGAAATTGATCAGTCTCATCCATCCCTTGGCCAGGCTGGGCTGCTCCAGGAGGCAGATGATGTGGCAGGGTGAGCAGGCGGAAGCGTGAGCAAAACTGTTTTAGAGGCAGAATGTTCTTGTTTCACAGTATTGCAGATATGCAATCCTGCATTCAGAATGGAAGAAAGGGGCCTAGAATTTCAAAGAGATATGATGCAAAGTGGACAATGAGGGTCATTGCAAAAATTGTCCAGCAGTAGTTTACCTCAAAAAGGCTGGAGAAAGCAATATTTCTCAAAACAAGAGAAATTTCTTTACTCCTTTTTATTACTTTCTCAGAAAACTGTAACATTCTTACTACTATGGTAATATTGTAGGCTAGGGGCTTCTACAATCAACAGATGCACAAAGGTTAGGCTTCATAAGATAACCATGATGAAAAGATATATACATTTAAAAAGAAAAAAAAAAAAAAAAAAAAAAAAAAGAAAAAAAAAAAGGAAATGCTAACTGGACTCACAGGCTCACAGTAAACACCCCAGAGAGCAACCTCCAGAAAGAGATCCCTCCTCAGTGGGAGTCAGCCCTTAAATGGGATCTCCACCCCTTCCTGGTAGCACTGGCAAATTGCTTTCACCTGTGCTCCCATGGCTGACTTATTGCTTGCCTCAGGTGGTCAATAAGAGGTCCAGGCTGTGATCAACAGTTCCCATACAACCATCACATTACTTGAGAGAGAAAACTCTCAGCTTCAAAATACTATTTTTTAACATAGACACCACCACTAGCTATGCATTTTTGATGTGATTTAGCAATGAACATGAGCCTGCATGCTGCATTTGTAAAAATCTGCACCAGCAGAGGTAAACTACTGCTGTTGTCACCACTGCTGAAGTCCAACATCTACCAGCTCCCTGAGCTCATGTGCATTGTCTGGACTCCATCCAGCAAGTGTCGGTGAATGTTGGTGGGTGCAATTTTTTCCATACGGACTTTACCAATGCAGAGCAGAGGGGCAGGATCATCTACCTTGACCTGCTGACAACACTTTTCGGGAAGAGAGGATAAAGTTAAGGAATGAAGCAAGTCATTAATCTGAGCAAAAGTGGAAAAAAAAAAAAAAAAAAAAATCAGGGGAGCAGAAAAATGAATAGATAGGGCAGGCACAAATCAATAGCAGGACTGTCATTGAACTCAACAGGAGGCAAGTTTTGTTCCCTAAAGAAGGACAATTTTTGCAATGACCCTCATTGTCCACTTTGCATCATATCTCTTTGAAATTCTAGGCCCCTTTCTTCCATCCTGAATGCAGGATTGCATATCTGCAATACTGTGAAACAAGAACATTCTGCCTCTAAAACAGTTTTGCTCACGCTTCCGCCTGCTCACCCTGCCACATCATCTGCCTCCTGGAGCAGCCCAGCCTGGCCAAGGGATGGATGAGACTGATCAATTTCCTCAAATTATGAGCCACACTGATATTACTGATAAATAAAGACGTTCAGATAATAGATGCAAAATATATTATATTGCATAAACATCATCTTTAAATGACATAAAAAATTAGTCTCACCATCTTGTTTGTCTGATAAATTGACAAATAATTTAGAAGGACATGGAAGAAGATGAATGGGCGAAACACATCCATCTGTTCCAATAACAAGTAAAGTGCTGTAAGTTTCCCTTGAATTTGTCGAATGACCTGCACAGATCTTCAAAAAACATTGTGAATTCTAACCAAAATGTATCTGTTACAGAGGGATTAAACCATTATAAGTATATATAGTATAAAGTACATACAGTACTAAACATTTTGAAAAAGGCAATGAAAAATGAAAATTGGTATAGAATTAAAATTGAGATTTTGAAGTAGTGAGTGAATGGTAATCAAAGAAATAAAGTGAAAATTTAGATTTTGTTGAATCCCAGGGAGTATACTCATGCAGGCAGTCCAGTTCGCTAATGTAGCTGTCTTTTCATATGGTCCTAAACTTCTACATTAGATTCAGTTGTTGCTTGCCTGCTTGTAGTCGTAACTCCAGAGAGATTTCCCTTTGGAATATTAAAAATTGAGTTCTCCTGAATCAGCTTCCACAAAACAAATGTTCCTCACACAAACTTCCTCACGCAGGGCTACTTTGTAAGAAGAAAAAGATTAAATACAAGGCAAAATATCTCCTGGCTCACTTAAATACTGCCCTTGCCCTGTAAGTTTTAGCAAGTCACTTAAATTACTGGTTGTAACACAATGAAAAGCACGACAGTGATAGCAGAGTAGCAAGACCCCAGGCTGCAGTGAGTGAAAACTTGCTAAACAGAGCAGTCATGGAGACAGAAAGAAGGAACAAAAACCTGCTTATCCTTGGAAGGCCTCAGCTATGCAGGGATCTCCAGATGAGATACCCTCACCTCCACTGCCAACACTTAAATGAGGTCTGGGAAGAGGAAGATCCTGTCAATACCCATACTGGTCATTCATGTGCACTGCATACACTTGAGCTCCCCTGGCTTGGCCCTGCCTTACTACTAGGTGCTCAATCACTGTTTCAGGCCCTGACTTAGCATTTCCACCACAGTGGTCATGCCTGTTCATGTGGCCAAAATCTCTCATACACTTGGATCTGAACATTATTTTAAAGGCAGAAAAATTATCCCGGTCATTAATAACGAAAAACTTCTGCCAAAGCCTTTGTGTGATCTGCACTGTATGCCATTGTAGAAGTTCAGTTCTGCAACAAACTGAGAGCAACAGACTAATGTTCATCAAATCCAGACTACGTGGTGTCTTTTTTCTGTCTGCCTTCCTTTTCCAAGACTCACAAACTGCATTTCAGGTATTGCTGTCAAGAGCGTCAAAAGTTATGCTTTTAAGAAAAGTTATCCGCTCATGGGTAAGGTATTCTGCCATGTATTCATTATAAAAAGAAGTTAAAAAAAAAAAAAGGATGTTGCAGATAAGAAGCAGAGTAGCAAGACCCCAGGCTGCAGTGAATGAAAACTTGCTAAACAGAGCAGTCATGGAGACAGAAAGAAGGAACAAAAACCTGCTTATCCTTGGAAGGCCTCAGCTATGCAGGGATCTCCAGATGAGATACCCTCACCTCCACTGCCAACACTTAAATGAGGTCTGGGAAGAGGAAGATCCTGTCAATACCCATACTGGTCATTCATGTGCACTGCATACACTTGAGCTCCCCTGGCTTGGCCCTGCCTTACTACTAGGTGCTCAATCACTGTTTCAAGCCCTGACTTAGCATTTCCACCACAGTGGTCATGCCTGTTCATGTGGCCAAAATCTCTCATACACTTGGATCTGAACATTATTTTAAAGGCAGAAAATTTGTCCCAGTCTTTAATAACGAAAAACTTCTGCCAAAGCCTTTGTGTGATCTGCACTGTATGCCATTGTAGAAGTTCAGTTCTGCAACAAACTGAGAGCAACAGACTAATGTTCATCAAATCCAGACTACGTGGTGTCTTTTTTCTGTCTGCCTTCCTTTTCCAAGACTCACAAACTGCATTTCAGGTATTGCTGTCAAGAGCGTCAAAAGTTATGCTTTTAAGAAAAGTTACCTGCTCATGGGTAAGGTATTCTGCCATGTATTCATTATAAAAAGAAGTTAAAAAAAAAAAAAAGGATGTTGCAGATAAGAAGCATTAAGAATGACTTTACCACGTAATTGCAGCTTCTCTAGTCTAACCTTTCTTCAAAAAGGCTGGAGAAAGCAATATTTCTCAAAACAAGAGAAATTTCTTTACTCCTTTTTATTACTTTCTCAGAAAACTGTAACATTCTTACTACTATGGTAATATTGTAGGCTAGGGGCTTCTACAATCAACAGATGCACAAAGGTTAGGCTTCATAAGATAACCATGATGAAAAGATATATACATTTAAAAAGAAAAAAAAAAAAAGAAAAAAAAAAAAAAAAGGAAATGCTAACTGGACTCACAGGCTCACAGTAAACACCCCAGAGAGCAACCTCCAGAAAGAGATCCCTCCTCAGTGGGAGTCAGCCCTTAAATGGGATCTCCACCCCTTCCTGGTAGCACTGGCAAATTGCTTTCACCTGTGCTCCCATGGCTGACTTATTGCTTGCCTCAGGTGGTCAATAAGAGGTCCAGGCTGTGATCAACAGTTCCCATACAACCATCACATTACTTGAGAGAGAAAACTCTCAGCTTCAAAATACTATTTTTTAACATAGACACCACCACTAGCTATGCATTTTTGATGTGATTTAGCAATGAACATGAGCCTGCATGCTGCATTTGTAAAAATCTGCACCAGCAGAGGTAAACTACTGCTGTTGTCACCACTGCTGAAGTCCAACATCTACCAGCTCCCTGAGCTCATGTGCATTGTCTGGACTCCATCCAGCAAGTGTCGGTGAATGTTGGTGGGTGCAATTTTTTCCATACGGACTTTACCAATGCAGAGCAGAGGGGCAGGATCATCTACCTTGACCTGCTGACAACACTTTTCGGGAAGAGAGGATAAAGTTAAGGAATGAAGCAAGTCATTAATCTGAGCAAAAGTGGAAAAAAAAAAAAAAAAAAAAATCAGGGGAGCAGAAAAATGAATAGATAGGGCAGGCACAAATCAATAGCAGGACTGTCATTGAACTCAACAGGAGGCAAGTTTTGTTCCCTAAAGAAGGACAATTTTTGCAATGACCCTCATTGTCCACTTTGCATCATATCTCTTTGAAATTCTAGGCCCCTTTCTTCCATCCTGAATGCAGGATTGCATATCTGCAATACTGTGAAACAAGAACATTCTGCCTCTAAAACAGTTTTGCTCACACTTCCGCCTGCTCACCCTGCCACATCATCTGCCTCCTGGAGCAGCCCAGCCTGGCCAAGGGATGGATGAGACTGATCAATTTCTTCAAATTATGAGCCACACTGATATTACTGATAAATAAAGACGTTCAGATAATAGATGCAAAATATATTATATTGCATAAACATCATCTTTAAATGACATAAAAAATTAGTCTCACCATCTTGTTTGTCTGATAAATTGACAAATAATTTAGAAGGACATGGAAGAAGATGAATGGGCGAAACACATCCATCTGTTCCAATAACAAGTAAAGTGCTGTAAGTTTCCCTTGAATTTGTCGAATGACCTGCACAGATCTTCAAAAAACATTGTGAATTCTAACCAAAATGTATCTGTTACAGAGGGATTAAACCATTATAAGTATATATAGTATAAAGTACATACAGTACTAAACATTTTGAAAAAGGCAATGAAAAATGAAAATTGGTATAGAATTAAAATTGAGATTTTGAAGTAGTGAGTGAATGGTAATCAAAGAAATAAAGTGAAAATTTAGATTTTGTTGAATCCCAGGGAGTATACTCATGCAGGCAGTCCAGTTCGCTAATGTAGCTGTCTTTTCATATGGTCCTAAACTTCTACATTAGATTCAGTTGTTGCTTGCCTGCTTGTAGTCGTAACTCCAGAGAGATTTCCCTTTGGAATATTAAAAATTGAGTTCTCCTGAATCAGCTTCCACAAAACAAATGTTCCTCACACAAACTTCCTCACGCAGGGCTACTTTGTAAGAAGAAAAAGATTAAATACAAGGCAAAATATCTCCTGGCTCACTTAAATACTGCCCTTGCCCTGTAAGTTTTAGCAAGTCACTTAAATTACTGGTTGTAACACAATGAAAAGCACGACAGTGATAGCAGAGTAGCAAGACCCCAGGCTGCAGTGAGTGAAAACTTGCTAAACAGAGCAGTCATGGAGACAGAAAGAAGGAACAAAAACCTGCTTATCCTTGGAAGGCCTCAGCTATGCAGGGATCTCCAGATGAGATACCCTCACCTCCACTGCCAACACTTAAATGAGGTCTGGGAAGAGGAAGATCCTGTCAATACCCATACTGGTCATTCATGTGCACTGCATACACTTGAGCTCCCCTGGCTTGGCCCTGCCTTACTACTAGGTGCTCAATCACTGTTTCAAGCCCTGACTTAGCATTTCCACCACAGTGGTCATGCCTGTTCATGTGGCCAAAATCTCTCATACACTTGGATCTGAACATTATTTTAAAGGCAGAAAATTTGTCCCAGTCTTTAATAACGAAAAACTTCTGCCAAAGCCTTCGTGTGATCTGCACTGTATGCCATTGTAGAAGTTCAGTTCTGCAACAAACTGAGAGCAACAGACTAATGTTCATCAAATCCAGACTACGTGGTGTCTTTTTTCTGTCTGCCTTCCTTTTCCAAGACTCACAAACTGCATTTCAGGTATTGCTGTCAAGAGCGTCAAAAGTTATGCTTTTAAGAAAAGTTACCTGCTCATGGGTAAGGTATTCTGCCATGTATTCATTATAAAAAGAAGTTAAAAAAAAAAAAAAGGATGTTGCAGATAAGAAGCATTAAGAATGACTTTACCACGTAATTGCAGCTTCTCTAGTCTAACCTTTCTTCAAAAAGGCTGGAGAAAGCAATATTTCTCAAAACAAGAGAAATTTCTTTACTCCTTTTTATTACTTTCTCAGAAAACTGTAACATTCTTACTACTATGGTAATATTGTAGGCTAGGGGCTTCTACAATCAACAGATGCACAAAGGTTAGGCTTCATAAGATATAAGTTATAATATATAAGTTTTTATCAAAGGACGCAATGGGGCTATTGGAGTTTCTAATTTATCTAGCCTTTCCTTCATTCCTGGTAGTTCCACTTGAGGAAAAGTTTTTTCTCGAGGCAAACTATGGGTGACGGTATGGCTGGCATGCTTACACGTTAGCAGTTCCTTAAAAGCCATTTGCAACAAAGCCGAATTACATTTCTCTCTTTCTAATTGTTCCTCAAGGTTCCCTATTTGATTCTGCAGAGTTTTTACCAATTCTTGTGTAACTCTAACCGATTCCTGCAGTGCTTGTATGGTTTGGAGTTCTGCCGAATGCTTTTCATCTCGGAACTCCACGGCTGCTTTTAAAGTAGCCCCGAGTACGGCACAAATAAACGACTTTCCTTTTCCAGCTCGGGTACGAGCATTGTTTTGCAGAACACTAATACGGTCCGAAACACTCTGCAAGTTATACCAGTTCTGTCGTGCCCAATCCATACCTGATAAAGAGGGTCGAGCACCATGTTTTTCTAAAAGATCAAATAATACATCTTCACTTTTCATGGTGGCAATGCTGTCGCTCATTTTTTCAATACAATGAGAGACCTACACTAAGGGAGGAGGAGGTGCAGGTATTCAAAAGCTCAAGTGACTCCTTATCTCCCCAGGGAAACAGACACTTTTCAAATGCTAATGCTCAAAGCACTCTTCCCTTTCTCTGAGGGGAGCACACAAAAGCCCGTTAGTCCAAACCAGATAAGGAGTCTAATTTTAGAGCTGGAGATAGTGTAACACTGTTACTAGTTGATACTTGCTATTTCATTGCATTCCAGGATTGTGTACTAAGCAAAAGAACTGCCTCATAGAAGAGAATGACTTATGAATTAGAATGCAGTAGTGATCTTGTTCTTGGTGTTATTATTGCATATGTATACCTGCCTTTGCATTGTTAGTTCTAGAAGATACTGTCTACAGGTATTGCTGACAATTTTCTTCCCCATCACTCTGTATCTCTCATTGTCTTTTTCATAGTTTCCATTGTGTGTTTCCCTTTTCTTGTTCTTCGTTTCTTTTTTCTTTCTTTCTTTCTTTTTTTTTTTAATTTTTGTTTGTCTATCTGTATTGCTGTTGCTTAAGTTTTTGTTTGTTTGTTTGTTTGTTTGTTTGTTTGTTGTTGGGGGTAGGGAGGACAGGGGGGCTTGGGAGGGCTGAGTTGGTTGTTTTAGCTTGGTTGTTCTGTTTGTGTGTCTGCTTCCAAGTGACTTCAGTATATGTCCATCTCAGAAATCTGTTTGTATTATGATCTTTAATGCAAATATGAAAAATATTTACTACAGACACCTTTTCACTGATATTCTGATACTTCACTCAACTAAGGAAACCTCATTATTCTTCAACAGTTCATCTACAAACTGATTAGTAGAGCAGAAGCCACTAGCAGTAACAAACAATTAAGAGGCCATGGCCACCTGATGGAAACCTCATGGTGTTTTGTTTTGGCCAAGGAAAACCAGTTGATTATTTTCAGAACTTGCATAAATAAACAAATAAATAAATAAAAATGATACAAATAAATAGTAATAATAAGTAAAGAAAAGTAAGAGAAGACCATTCAAGCTGCATGAAAATAAAATCAAGGATTCTCACTACCACTGTTGCTGTATTTGTTTATAAAGCCAAGATCATGGCCTCAATCTACTGTGTAAAATTGCATCACTTGACATGCTGTCTTCCTCTACAGAGGGATTAAAAACAGAAATGAAATCTTAGAATCCATTTGAAAATCAATTTTGCTTTATTTCCCTTAACTTCAATAATATAATGAAACCCAATCTTCAGATAAAAGGATGAGTAACATGAGCAAACGTGGATTAATAACTGGTATAACTAAGTGATATTATTCTATAGACTTCAAAGGTGTCTGCCTTCTGAATATCACCAGATTTTACAAAAGATCATTCAGATCAACGCTTTAAACGTATGCTATCAAAATAAGCTCAACCAGCTTACAAAAATGACTAGGCATTTTCACTTTCAATAGACACGATTTAAAATGATACCTTTAAAGTAGTGACCAAGCTCGGTGTGGCTTCCATCATTTCTAGCCTCGCTATATTAACTACATCTCAAGAATAAGGATTGCGCTCTTATGGAAAAATTAGGTAGTGAATGTCAGTCTTACTGAGAAGACTAACGGTCATCACTTTATCTAAAAATAGTAAAACATGGATCACACAAATATACGTTTTCTTGTCTGGAAAAAAGCAAGAATTTTCAGAAGGAGCATGAAATCACAAGCAGCATGGATGTTCAGATTTTGTATATTCACAGGCAAAAAAAGAATTCTCATAGAAAATATCCATAGAAAATATGTAATCCTTTATCGCCTTTGGAGAAACTGCATGCATGCAAGAGCAGTTGGTGAATCAGATGCTAGGGGAGTACTGCTTTGTCTTATCCACAAGTCCGTTCTTTCCACTTAAACACAACAACTTCTAAACAGAATTAGGTCATGTTGGAGGAAGATCAAAGAACTGGATTGAGTACCAAAAAACATTCAATGCTGCCAAACTCTTTTAAAACAGCTAAAAGGAAAATATTTGATTTTACTGTACATCAGAAATACTTGAAGGAAAGATATCTTGATACTCTAGGTCATCAAAAGCCCAAAAGGTAAAGCTAAGTTCCAGTGCTACTGATGATACAAAAAATGAAAAATTGTCTTTTGATGCAAATATAAATTACATTACATAAATTACCAAGAAAGATACTGAGCAGGCTCCCACCTAGCATCTGCACTGTAAGCTACACAGTAAAAAGCCAATCAACATCTTCATGCCACTGTCTGGTAAGAAGAATAACCTCCAAAACAACTTCATTGAAAATCTTTTAACTTTCACTAAGATAAACCTTTTATTAAACTGTTTTGAGAGAAAGTGTGTGTGCTCATCCACTAGAAAAAGTGGCTTTTTGCATAAGGGGCTTCTCAAATAAAGCTTATGTACAGTTCAATGAGTGCTTTGAAAATTTAGGCTGTTTAAAATGATTCTGATTTTGTAAGAATCAATTATTATAGAGTCTACACCTCCTGAACAATCGAACTAACATTGTACTCCTAATAAACATCAATGTAATTTGAATCAATACACGTGTTGTACGTTTACACAATCCCAACTCAGCTTTCTGAAACCTTCTTTTGACCTTTCAGATCACAAGAGTATTGCCCTGAGTGCAGGTGTCCAGTTGTGGAAAGGCCTGCCATAATGCTGATGTGTGGTATGAAACTGGGGTGCTAGACACAACTAGTTCCAGTCCACTGCTACTCACTCCTACTGCCCCACAGGACCCATTAGCCAATGAGCAGGCAGCTCAGAGGGAGTGGAGCTCAGAAGAAAGATCCCACAAAAGAGTGGGAACACCTTGTAAGAAGGTCATGGAGAAGGTGCTACGTGCCCCCAGCAACGCTCACCCTGCAGCTCCTGAAGAGCGTATGCTGGATCGGGGAGAGGTGTGAGGAGGAAGGGAAAGCGCAGAGGAGCTACTCTGCAACAGATGAAGGAGTCAGAAACGGAGGGGTGAGGAAGACCTGCTGAGCAGGGAATGGGAAGAATAAATGAAATTTATCTTCCCTAAGTGAAATATGTTTTACTTCTGAGGTAATATTCCCATGGGCTTTCCCCTCTCTCTCTGGCTTTCTGTGGAGGGGGAGTGAGAGAGAGGCTGAGTGAGTGTCTGGTGGCCATAAAATCAACACACCAAATGCACTGTGGCAAAAGCAATATAAAATCAATATACACTGATTAAGTTGACAAGGCACAGTCTCAGCACCTCGATTACTAGGAAGGCAGGTAGATCTTGGTGCATTATACAATAGATGTTCTTACTGATGGTGTCGATCGCCTAAGCAAATTATGCCTTTGAAGAGAAAGTTGGACAGCTGATTCAACGTGTATGTATGAGGTGTGCTTCAACAGTAACGTCTCCTATTTGATTATATTCGTCCACAATATCAGAGGCCGATGCTGGTGGTGTGACAATAGAGGATGTACCTTCTCAACAGTGTTCCACTACAGGTATATTACATACCTGTATATATACATACGTATATACAGGTGTGTTAGTGTTTAGTGTACTTAGCTAACATTTTGACAGTTACCTGCTTTTTTTTCCTTTCCCCCCCCCAAAACTATTGTTATGATTTTCCAGGATCAAAGAACATCTATCACAATTAATTTTCCATAGATCATTTCTTCTTTTTTTCATCATTTTGCGTTCCCTTACTTTCGGGCTCTGAACCTTGCTTCTACAATGCAAAGGGATTCCAGCCACCACATGCATACAGCCAAGACATTTTAGTGTGAACTAGATACTCAGGCATACACAATGGTGTTAGACATAGACATTTGCTGAGGGCTTTTAAAAAGAAAAAAAAAAAGAAAAAAAAAAGAAAAAAAAAAAAGGAAATGCTAACTGGACTCACAGGCTCACAGTAAACACCCCAGAGAGCAACCTCCAGAAAGAGATCCCTCCTCAGTGGGAGTCAGCCCTTAAATGGGATCTCCACCCCTTCCTGGTAGCACTGGCAAATTGCTTTCACCTGTGCTCCCATGGCTGACTTATTGCTTGCCTCAGGTGGTCAATAAGAGGTCCAGGCTGTGATCAACAGTTCCCATACAACCATCACATTACTTGAGAGAGAAAACTCTCAGCTTCAAAATACTATTTTTTAACATAGACACCACCACTAGCTATGCATTTTTGATGTGATTTAGCAATGAACATGAGCCTGCATGCTGCATTTGTAAAAATCTGCACCAGCAGAGGTAAACTACTGCTGTTGTCACCACTGCTGAAGTCCAACATCTACCAGCTCCCTGAGCTCATGTGCATTGTCTGGACTCCATCCAGCAAGTGTCGGTGAATGTTGGTGGGTGCAATTTTTTCCATACGGACTTTACCAATGCAGAGCAGAGGGGCAGGATCATCTACCTTGACCTGCTGACAACACTTTTCGGGAAGAGAGGATAAAGTTAAGGAATGAAGCAAGTCATTAATCTGAGCAAAAGTGGAAAAAAAAAAAAAAAAAAAAATCAGGGGAGCAGAAAAATGAATAGATAGGGCAGGCACAAATCAATAGCAGGACTGTCATTGAACTCAACAGGAGGCAAGTTTTGTTCCCTAAAGAAGGACAATTTTTGCAATGACCCTCATTGTCCACTTTGCATCATATCTCTTTGAAATTCTAGGCCCCTTTCTTCCATCCTGAATGCAGGATTGCATATCTGCAATACTGTGAAACAAGAACATTCTGCCTCTAAAACAGTTTTGCTCACACTTCCGCCTGCTCACCCTGCCACATCATCTGCCTCCTGGAGCAGCCCAGCCTGGCCAAGGGATGGATGAGACTGATCAATTTCTTCAAATTATGAGCCACACTGATATTACTGATAAATACAGACGTTCAGATAATAGATGCAAAATATATTATATTGCATAAACATCATCTTTAAATGACATAAAAAATTAGTCTCACCATCTTGTTTGTCTGATAAATTGACAAATAATTTAGAAGGACATGGAAGAAGATGAATGGGCGAAACACATCCATCTGTTCCAATAACAAGTAAAGTGCTGTAAGTTTCCCTTGAATTTGTCGAATGACCTGCACAGATCTTCAAAAAACATTGTGAATTCTAACCAAAATGTATCTGTTACAGAGGGATTAAACCATTATAAGTATATATAGTATAAAGTACATACAGTACTAAACATTTTGAAAAAGGCAATGAAAAATGAAAATTGGTATAGAATTAAAATTGAGATTTTGAAGTAGTGAGTGAATGGTAATCAAAGAAATAAAGTGAAAATTTAGATTTTGTTGAATCCCAGGGAGTATACTCATGCAGGCAGTCCAGTTCGCTAATGTAGCTGTCTTTTCATATGGTCCTAAACTTCTACATTAGATTCAGTTGTTGCTTGCCTGCTTGTAGTCGTAACTCCAGAGAGATTTCCCTTTGGAATATTAAAAATTGAGTTCTCCTGAATCAGCTTCCACAAAACAAATGTTCCTCACACAAACTTCCTCACGCAGGGCTACTTTGTAAGAAGAAAAAGATTAAATACAAGGCAAAATATCTCCTGGCTCACTTAAATACTGCCCTTGCCCTGTACGTTTTAGCAAGTCACTTAAATTACTGGTTGTAACACAATGAAAAGCACGACAGTGATAGCAGAGTAGCAAGACCAAAGAATTTGCTCCAAAGCAAGACCAAAAATTTTCTTCCGGTGACAGGCTTTTCTCAGTTCTGTTGCTTTATTTTTCAGTGCTGCTCTGCAAACCTTGCTGTGACTCTGGGCTAGGCCTGGCCACTCATCAAGGTAGAGCTGCTGCCATGATAGATACAGCTGTAGGGGGTGCAAGTTGAGTTGGGATACACGTAGCACGTGGGTTACAGGTTGTGTATGCCTGAGTATCTAATTCACACTAAAATGTCTTGGCTGTATGCATGTGGTGGCTGGAATCCCTTTGCTTTGTAGAAGCAAAGTTCAGAGCCCGAAAGTAAGGGAACGCAAAATGATGAAAAAAAGAAGAAATGATCTATGGAAAATTAATTGTGATAGATGTTCTTTGATCCTGGAAAATCATAACAATAGTTTTGGGGGGGGGGGAAGGAAAAAAAAGCAGGTAACTGTCAAAATGTTAGCTAAGTACACTAAACACTAATACACTTGTATATACGTATGCATATATACAGGTATGTTATGTACCTTCTCAACAGTGTTCCACTACAAGTATATCATCTATTGTCACACCACCAGCATCGGCCTCTGATATTGTGGACGAATATAATCAAATAGGAGATGTTACTGTTGAAGCACACCTCATACATACACATTGAATCAGCTGTACAACTTTCTCTTCAAAGGCCTAATTTGCTTAGGCAATCGACACCATCAGTAAGAACATCTATTGTATAATGCACCAAGATTTACCTGACTTCCTAGTAATCAAGGTGCTGAGACTGTACCTTGTCAACTTAATCAGTGTATATTGATTTTATATTGCTTTTGCCACAGTGCATTTGGTGTGTTGATTTTATGGCCACCAGACACTCACTCAGCCTCTCTCTCACTCCCCCTCCACAGAAAGCCAGAGAGAGAGGGGAAAGCCCATGGGAAGAAAGTGGCTTCTTATTCCACATTTATGCACACTTAGTAGATAAGATGAAATCCTCAAGAAGTACCAAAATGGTAACTTTTGTATTATAGACTATTCTGTTCTGCCAAGAGGCCCTCAGCAAAAGAACAACTTAAGGGGCCTCTGACAGGAGGTCAAACTGTCCCTCTTTTGGATTAGGAGGAATGCAAGTGATGCTCCCCTACATTTTTTCTTCCAACTTACCTCTATCCCAGGACAGCAGGGGTCCAGGAATAATGGCCTAGTGCAGAATGAGCAAATGTGAGAATTAGCAATATGCGCTTAGCTAGCAACAGTTCATCTTTAGGCAAACATGGCTAGGCTAGGCTACAATTCCAATTGTATTGTGCTATATTGCATTCTCTCACACTGTGCTATAATATCTAGTAAATTAATTTTCTCCCTTAGCTCGTTGCCGCTGTTTTGTGTTCAGAACCATCACAGGGGGTGGGTCCATGGGTCCCCCTGTGCCATTTAGTCAAGGATCCAGGTCGAACCGGGCCAGAGCTGTGACCATGCTGTATCTGAATAACCGTGTAAAAGGCACTAAGTGCACTGAGCAGGACTTCTGCTCCTCCGTACGTTTTTGTTGAGTTTGTAATATAGAGTTGGTTGTATTGAAACGGAGCTTAATTGTAACTTTCCTAAAATCAGAATGCTGTAATGTCATAATTCCAAAGATGCTCGCTGTATGTTTCCCATTTGCAAGTATTTATAGCTGACCTACTGTTACTGAATCCTCGCTAATTTTATATTTACTTTTATTCTTTAAAAGATACAGCTGTTAAGTGAGAAGATGAAAAGTTCATTGTACTCTGCAGAGCAGAAAGACAATTTTCTTTGTACGACTGGCAGAACAGCCCCATGGCAGGATTTGTAGGGTGAGTTAAAACCTTGTTCTGGACTAACTTCTCACATAGAGAAGGCACGAAAGCTGCTTGCAGTTCCAAAATGGGGGACGTATGGCAGAATAATTAATATTGACCTTCAAAGGTAAATACAGGACAAAGGATGTTGTACCAAAGGCCAGGACATGCCCCAGCATAAGTGGAGGTGTTTGACTCAAGACAAAAACGCAGCCTGTAAACTCCCACTGAAGGCAGACCCACCACTCCTCATACCTTTTAAACATCTGTACTACTCCCCTTGAGGCTGTGAAGTCCACAGGACCACTGGTAGGAGCATCAACACTTCAGCGTGCTTCAGTGTCTACGAGGGTATGTCATGACACCAGGTGGTGGAGTGCTGAAATTCTGGGAACCAGGGAACCCAAACCCAAACTGAAGAAGAGAAGCCTCCAGAAGGAACATCAAGTACTGTTCCAACAGAACCATAAGAAGACTGTCAACAATCACCTTGCAACAATCACCTGTCAATCACATCATTGATAGGTACTGTACCTGCATCGCGATGCACGTTGTACTTCATGTTTCCAAAACAGCAGGAGTTGAGCCCTGACCTACTCACTCTTTGGTTCAGGCGGTGACCTGGCAACTCTGCTGCACTCCATCCCTTCACAGCCTGAACCAATGATTGAACATTAGTGGAGAGGTCAAGGCTCTCCCAGGGAGCTCAGGTGCAAGCAATGATTGGAAAAGGTGCTTTTATTTAAGTGTTAGCAGCAGAGGGAGCAGTATCTCTCTGAGTTTGCTCTTCTTTTGAGTTGTTACTAGTTTCTGGAAGGGGTGAGCTAATTTTTCTTTGTTACCTGCTGCTATGGTTCTTGTAGGTTATGTATGGTTACCTGTTAGGTATGGTCATATGGCCTTGTATGGTTACCTGCTATGGCGCTTATCTCCCGTTAGAAAGCACTGTCATTACCTTCTTTTGCCATGTGACTTTGTTGAAAATATTTTCTTCCGGTGACAGGCTTTTCTCAGTTCTGTTGCTTTATTTTTCAGTGCTGCTCTGCAAACCTTGCTGTGACTCTGGGCTAGGCCTGGCCACTCATCAGGGTAGAGCTGCTGCCATGATAGATACAGCTGTAGGGGGTGCAAGTTGAGTTGGGATACATGTAGCATGTGCGTTACAGGTTGTGTATGCCTGAGTATCTAGTTCACACTAAAATGTCTTGGCTGTATGCATGTGGTGGCTGGAATCCCTTTGCATTGTAGAAGCAAGGTTCAGAGCCCGAAAGTAAGGGAACGCAAAATGATGAAAAAAAGAAGAAATGATCTATGGAAAATTAATTGTGATAGATGTTCTTTGATCCTGGAAAATCATAACAATAGTTTTGGGGGGGGGAAAGGAAAAAAAAGCAGGTAACTGTCAAAATGTTAGCTAAGTACACTAAACACTAACACACCTGTATATACGTATGTATATATACAGGTATGTAATATACCTGTAGTGGAACACTGTTGAGAAGGTACATCCTCTATTGTCACACCACCAGCATCGGCCTCTGATATTGTGGACGAATATAATCAAATAGGAGACGTTACTGTTGAAGCACACCTCATACATACACGTTGAATCAGCTGTACAACTTTCTCTTCAAAGGCATAATTTGCTTAGGCGATCGACACCATCAGTAAGAACATCTATTGTATAATGCACCAAGATCTACCTGACTTCCTAGTAATCGAGGTGCTGAGACTGTGCCTTGTCAACTTAATCAGTGTATATTGATTTTATATTGCTTTTGCCACAGTGCATTTGGTGTGTTGATTTTATGGCCACCAGACACTCACTCAGCCTCTCTCTCACTCCCCCTCCACAGAAAGCCAGAGAGAGAGGGGAAAGCCCATGGGAATATTACCTCAGAAGTAAAACATATTTCACTTAGGGAAGATAAATTTCATTTATTCTTCCCATTCCCTGCTCAGCAGGTCTTCCTCACCCCTCCGTTTCTGACTCCTTCATCTGTTGCAGAGTAGCTCCTCTGCGCTTTCCCTTCCTCCTCACACCTCTCCCCGATCCAGCATACGCTCTTCAGGAGCTGCAGGGTGAGCGTTGCTGGGGGCACGTAGCACCTTCTCCATGACCTTCTTACAAGGTGTTCCCACTCTTTTGTGGGATCTTTCTTCTGAGCTCCACTCCCTCTGAGCTGCCTGCTCATTGGCTAATGGGTCCTGTGGGGCAGTAGGAGTGAGTAGCAGTGGACTGGAACTAGTTGTGTCTAGCACCCCAGTTTCATACCACACATCAGCATTATGGCAGGCCTTTCCACAACTGGACACCTGCACTCAGGGCAATACTCTTGTGATCTGAAAGGTCAAAAGAAGGTTTCAGAAAGCTGAGTTGGGATTGTGTAAACGTACAACACGTGTATTGATTCAAATTACATTGATGTTTATTAGGAGTACAATGTTAGTTCGATTGTTCAGGAGGTGTAGACTCTATAATAATTGATTCTTACAAAATCAGAATCATTTTAAACAGCCTAAATTTTCAAAGCACTCATTGAACTGTACATAAGCTTTATTTGAGAAGCCCCTTATGCAAAAAGCCACTTTTTCTAGTGGATGAGCACACACACTTTCTCTCAAAACAGTTTAATAAAAGGTTTATCTTAGTGAAAGTTAAAAGATTTTCAATGAAGTTGTTTTGGAGGTTATTCTTCTTACCAGACAGTGGCATGAAGATGTTGATTGGCTTTTTACTGTGTAGCTTACAGTGCAGATGCTAGGTGGGAGCCTGCTCAGTATCTTTCTTGGTAATTTATGTAATGTAATTTATATTTGCATCAAAAGACAATTTTTCATTTTTTGTATCATCAGTAGCACTGGAACTTAGCTTTACCTTTTGGGCTTTTGATGACCTAGAGTATCAAGATATCTTTCCTTCAAGTATTTCTGATGTACAGTAAAATCAAATATTTTCCTTTTAGCTGTTTTAAAAGAGTTTGGCAGCATTGAATGTTTTTTGGTACTCAATCCAGTTCTTTGATCTTCCTCCAACATGACCTAATTCTGTTTAGAAGTTGTTGTGTTTAAGTGGAAAGAACGGACTTGTGGATAAGACAAAGCAGTACTCCCCTAGCATCTGATTCACCAACTGCTCTTGCATGCATGCAGTTTCTCCAAAGGCGATAAAGGATTACATATTTTCTATGGATATTTTCTATGAGAATTCTTTTTTTGCCTGTGAATATACAAAATCTGAACATCCATGCTGCTTGTGATTTCATGCTCCTTCTGAAAATTCTTGCTTTTTTCCAGACAAGAAAACGTATATTTGTGTGATCCATGTTTTACTATTTTTAGATAAAGTGATGACCGTTAGTCTTCTCAGTAAGACTGACATTCACTACCTAATTTTTCCATAAGAGCGCAATCCTTATTCTTGAGATGTAGTTAATATAGCGAGGCTAGAAATGATGGAAGCCACACCGAGCTTGGTCACTACTTTAAAGGTATCATTTTAAATCGTGTCTATTGAAAGTGAAAATGCCTAGTCATTTTTGTAAGCTGGTTGAGCTTATTTTGATAGCATACGTTTAAAGCGTTGATCTGAATGATCTTTTGTAAAATCTGGTGATATTCAGAAGGCAGACACCTTTGAAGTCTATAGAATAATATCACTTAGTTATACCAGTTATTAATCCACGTTTGCTCATGTTACTCATCCTTTTATCTGAAGATTGGGTTTCATTATATTATTGAAGTTAAGGGAAATAAAGCAAAATTGATTTTCAAATGGATTCTAAGATTTCATTTCTGTTTTTAATCCCTCTGTAGAGGAAGACAGCATGTCAAGTGATGCAATTTTACACAGTAGATTGAGGCCATGATCTTGGCTTTATAAACAAATACAGCAACAGTGGTAGTGAGAATCCTTGATTTTATTTTCATGCAGCTTGAATGGTCTTCTCTTACTTTTCTTTACTTATTATTACTATTTATTTGTATCATTTTTATTTATTTATTTGTTTATTTATGCAAGTTCTGAAAATAATCAACTGGTTTTCCTTGGCCAAAACAAAACACCATGAGGTTTCCATCAGGTGGCCATGGCCTCTTAATTGTTTGTTACTGCTAGTGGCTTCTGCTCTACTAATCAGTTTGTAGATGAACTGTTGAAGAATAATGAGGTTTCCTTAGTTGAGTGAAGTATCAGAATATCAGTGAAAAGGTGTCTGTAGTAAATATTTTTCATATTTGCATTAAAGATCATAATACAAACAGATTTCTGAGATGGACATATACTGAAGTCACTTGGAAGCAGACACACAAACAGAACAACCAAGCTAAAACAACCAACTCAGCCCTCCCAAGCCCCCCTGTCCTCCCTACCCCCAACAACAAACAAACAAACAAACAAACAAACAAAAACTTAAGCAACAGCAATACAGATAGACAAACAAAAATTAAAAAAAAAAAAAAGAAAGAAAGAAAGAAAAAAGAAACGAAGAACAAGAAAAGGGAAACACACAATGGAAACTATGAAAAAGACAATGAGAGATACAGAGTGATGGGGAAGAAAATTGTCAGCAATACCTGTAGACAGTATCTTCTAGAACTAACAATGCAAAGGCAGGTATACATATGCAATAATAACACCAAGAACAAGATCACTACTGCATTCTAATTCATAAGTCATCCTCTTCTATGAGGCAGTTCTTTTGCTTAGTACACAATCCTGGAATGCAATGAAATAGCAAGTATCAACTAGTAACAGTGTTACACTATCTCCAGCTCTAAAATCAGACTCCTTATCTGGTTTGGACTAAGGGTGGCCTAGTGCAGAATGAGCAAATGTGAGAATTAGCAATATGCGCTTAGCTAGCAACAGTTCATCTTTAGCCAGTATCTGATTGTTCTGATGGCTGTAACACCTTTCCCACTATGTAATCTGCCAGTTAGTGGTGGTTTTTAGAGGTAGTAGCTCAGATACGATCAGTAAGGAGCTTCATTTTTGGATTGGCAGACTTTTTAGGAGCTCCTATCTCCTTAGTTCACTTGACAACTGGTGTCTTTAAAGACCTGGAAACGGCACTTATGTACTATCCTGTTGCAGGGACTTCAGAAGCTTGCTTCCTGTGACAAACCTAACTGCAGCTTTTCCATATTTGATTATGCATTGGGCATCTTTGCCAAGCCTTGTAGGGGTATGAAAGAACAACAAAGGAATTCCATGAATTGTTATGGGCTGTGGATATATCCAGTTCTGCTTACTAATTAAAAAATAAATAAATAAATAAATAAATAAAATTCTCTGCTTTGTGGAAAGCAGCCTCTTCTCTTGAAATCTTATCTGTCTTAGGAAAAAACACCCTTGTTTCTCAGCTGTGGTGCTGTCTTGTTCTTGATATGCTTTGTGAATTAACATGACAGTTTTCCAAAGACAGCTCTCTCCCACGATCGCTGCAGTGAATATCTCCTGCATGCAACACAGGAATCTTCCTGAATTTCATTTCTGTCTGTGCGCATTTCCAGAAGAGTGCAATGGAATGTATTTATTTTGTTGATCCATATTCCAAAAATATTATGGAGTAAATAAATATGAAGCTTGAATTTTGCCGAGTTTTGAACTTTGAATGGACTTTGTCCTGTTTAAAGAAAGAATGTTCCTGAGCCTTCTCAGCATCACCAATCATCCGGCTTGCCTGGGTGGCATGAGCTGAAGAGTCATTGTCTTGGGCTGAAGATAATATGTCCTCAGTCAGTATATATGAGTAACAAAGCTTCTTTGTAATGTATGACTAAAACATAAAATGAGAAAGCATAACACTAGTGGGAATGTGGACCTTGCTTTTGTGAAACGAATGCATCAGTGTCTGATTCAAGAGAAGCACTTGCAATTGTGAAGGAGTTCGCCAGGTGTCTGTGATGCATCTTTGAAAACAGGTTGCTCACATATGTACCTACTGCCAAAAAGGTAATGAGGCTAACTAGGTAAGCCCTGTCTCATCTTCACCTTGAGCAACTATATTTCTTTTTTGACTCCATAAATGATTTGATTTCATTTGGCAAATCATAACATCTTCTTCGCATTTTATCCCAACTTAGCAACTCCTCTGCCTGCTGGAGGCCCACTATTGCAATTGCAAATAAAATCTGCTTGATCAGAGCTACCGTCCCAGAAAATTATTTGGATATTTCCAACGCTTACCAAGATACCATTACAATTACCTGAGTATTTGAAGTTACAATGCAAGGAAATTTTGACAACGCATTTCAATATCTAGTGCTGCTGATCCCAGTTGAAGCCCTAGTTCACTAGAGCGTATATACACAAACAGTGATTCTTGGAGAAAATTAAAAAGACACCACAAGAGAAGGGCTCTGGAGATACCAGTGTAAGAGAGTGGAAATCACAAATTCAGTGCAGCGTGTAGTCCTAATGAAACCGGCCAAAGCAATATTCCATAACATATATGTTATAACATATGTTCTATGTTATGACAATATGTTCATGCCGAAGGAGTTTTGTAGGGGACAGAAACTCGTCTAGCTCTCTTCTGGTGCTTGGTAGGTTACATTTGCCTAGTGTTTTGCAACATACGTCACTCAATGAAGATTACAATAAGCCCAGCAGTGCAGGAGTGAAGAGAAGGTGAGTTCTGGCTCATCATAAATATGCATGAAGAGTGCCCATATCTATGGGAGTGCAGACAGGGCCAGGCTCGGGGGGTTATATTCTCATATTCTGAATCCAACAGGCCGATCGTCTCTTTAAGCAGTTCTCTCAAAGTATCGGACTTACCGTGCGAATGAAATGCCGTTTCTGCAGTGAGAAGCAGCAAGATGAGTATTTCACGGTCTCTGGTGCCATCTATTGTCATTTATTGGTACTAACAACTCTTGTTGGGATTCCCTTCATTACTGGAAACGGCACTTATGTACTATCCTGTTGCAGGGACTTCAGAAGCTTGCTTCCTGTGACAAACCTAACTGCAGCTTTTCCATATTTGATTATGCATTGGGCATCTTTGCCAAGCCTTGTAGGGGTATGAAAGAACAACAAAGGAATTCCATGAATTGTTATGGGCTGTGGATATATCCAGTTCTATTTACTAGTTAATAAATAAATAAATAAATAAATAAATAAATAAATAAATAAAATTCTCTGCTTTGTGGAAAGCAGCCTCTTCTCTTGAAATCTTATCTGTCTTAGGAAAAAACACCCTTGTTTCTCAGCTGTGGTGCTGTCTTGTTCTTGATATGCTTTGTGAATTAACATGACAGTTTTCCAAAGACAGCTCTCTCCCACGATCGCTGCAGTGAATATCTCCTGCATGCAACACAGGAATCTTCCTGAATTTCATTTCTGTCTGTGCGCATTTCCAGAAGAGTGCAATGGAATGTATTTATTTTGTTGATCCATATTCCAAAAATATTATGGAGTAAATAAATATGAAGCTTGAATTTTGCCGAGTTTTGAACTTTGAATGGACTTTGTCCTGTTTAAAGAAAGAATGTTCCTGAGCCTTCTCAGCATCACCAATCATCCGGCTTGCCTGGGTGGCATGAGCTGAAGAGTCATTGTCTTGGGCTGAAGATAATATGTCCTCAGTCAGTATATATGAGTAACAAAGCTTCTTTGTAATGTATGACTAAAACATAAAATGAGAAAGCATAACACTAGTGGGAATGTGGACCTTGCTTTTGTGAAACGAATGCATCAGTGTCTGATTCAAGAGAAGCACTTGCAATTGTGAAGGAGTTCGCCAGGTGTCTGTGATGCATCTTTGAAAACAGGTTGCTCACATATGTACCTACTGCCAAAAAGGTAATGAGGCTAACTAGGTAAGCCCTGTCTCATCTTCACCTTGAGCAACTATATTTCTTTTTTGACTCCATAAATGATTTGATTTCATTTGGCAAATCATAACATCTTCTTCGCATTTTATCCCAACTTAGCAACTCCTCTGCCTGCTGGAGGCCCACTATTGCAATTGCAAATAAAATCTGCTTGATCAGAGCTACCGTCCCAGAAAATTATTTGGATATTTCCAACGCTTACCAAGATACCATTACAATTACCTGAGTATTTGAAGTTACAATGCAAGGAAATTTTGACAACGCATTTCAATATCTAGTGCTGCTGATCCCAGTTGAAGCCCTAGTTCACTAGAGCGTATATACACAAACAGTGATTCTTGGAGAAAATTAAAAAGACACCACAAGAGAAGGGCTCTGGAGATACCAGTGTAAGAGAGTGGAAATCACAAATTCAGTGCAGCGTGTAGTCCTAATGAAACCGGCCAAAGCAATATTCCATAACATATATGTTATAACATATGTTCTATGTTATGACAATATGTTCATGCCGAAGGAGTTTTGTAGGGGACAGAAACTCGTCTAGCTCTCTTCTGGTGCTTGGTAGGTTACATTTGCCTAGTGTTTTGCAACATACGTCACTCAATGAAGATTACAATAAGCCCAGCAGTGCAGGAGTGAAGAGAAGGTGAGTTCTGGCTCATCATAAATATGCATGAAGAGTGCCCATATCTATGGGAGTGCAGACAGGGCCAGGCTCGGGGGGTTATATTCTCATATTCTGAATCCAACAGGCCGATCGTCTCTTTAAGCAGTTCTCTCAAAGTATCGGACTTACCGTGCGAATGAAATGCCGTTTCTGCAGTGAGAAGCAGCAAGATGAGTATTTCACGGTCTCTGGTGCCATCTATTGTCATTTATTGGTACTAACAACTCTTGTTGGGATTCCCTTCATTACTGGAAACGGCACTTATGTACTATCCTGTTGCAGGGACTTCAGAAGCTTGCTTCCTGTGACAAACCTAACTGCAGCTTTTCCATATTTGATTATGCATTGGGCATCTTTGCCAAGCCTTGTAGGGGTATGAAAGAACAACAAAGGAATTCCATGAATTGTTATGGGCTGTGGATATATCCAGTTCTATTTACTAGTTAATAAATAAATAAATAAATAAATAAATAAATAAATAAATAAATAAATAAATAAAATTCTCTGCTTTGTGGAAAGCAGCCTCTTCTCTTGAAATCTTATCTGTCTTAGGAAAAAACACCCTTGTTTCTCAGCTGTGGTGCTGTCTTGTTCTTGATAAGCTTTGTGAATTAACATGACAGTTTTCCAAAGACAGCTCTCTCCCACGATCGCTGCAGTGAACATCTCCTGCATGCAACACAGGAATCTTCCTGAATTTCATTTCTGTCTGTGCGCATTTCCAGAAGAGTGCAATGGAACCAGCAACAGGTTTTGCAAGAATGGGACTTATTTATTTCGTTGATCCATATTCCAAAAATATCATTGTGTAAATAAATACGAAGCTTGAATTTTGCCAAAGTTTGAATGGACTTTGTCCTGTTTAAAGAAAGAATGTTCCTGAGCCTTCTCAGCATCACCAATCATCTGGCTTGCCTGGGTGGCATGAGCTGAAGAGTCATTGTCTTGGGCTGAAGATAATATGTCCTCAGTCAGTATATATGAGTAACAAAGCTTCTTTGTAATGTATGACTAAAACATAAAATGAGAAAGCAGAACACTAGTGGGAATGTGGACCTTGCTTTTGTGAAACAATGCATCAGTGTCTGATTCAAGAGAAGCACTTGCAATTGTGGAGGTGTTCTCCAGGTGTTTGCCAGAGGTTTTTGATGAAATATTGCTCTTTCTGTCTCTGGGGGTTATAAACTTGGTTTTCCCTGTTTGTGTTAAAGGCAGATTTACAATTCTCCTTCAGTTAATATTGTTTGATCCTTAATTTCAGTTCTATTTAATTTCTTGCCAGAGTCACCTGGTAAGTGCAAGCATGTATTTATTCCTTCTTGTTTTCTCAGGCCATATTCAATTAATCCCAAAAAGTAAGCCATTCATTTATTTGTTTGTTTGTGTATTTGTTAGTTAGTTAGTTTTTTTATTGGGATTAGCTGCTTCTGTTGTTACAAAATCATCTACGGGCAGGAAGAGGCACCCGTACCCAGGAAAGGTAGACTTCTTTATCCTGCTCCCCTAGCTGTAATTTAACCAAAAGAACTGCTAGGGTAGACTTCCCAAATTCCCATCCTTCATCTATGCAACCAGAAATTGCTCCCTCTTTCTCAGTAATTTAAGATTACTTTCATTCCAATGGGGCGGAGCCCTCTCTGGGCTCTTCCACACCTCCCCCCACCCCCTTCCTCCCCCCCCACCCCCCACTCTCATGCCTCTCTGAGTGGATCCCTGTGTCCTACGGCCCTACTCCAGTGCCGTGACACTAACAGCCACTGTTATTCCCAGGTTACCTCCTCTTCTCCAGAGGCTCCCAGTACCAACACTGGGATTCTCTCTGCAGAGCCTAGTCTCACTTCCAGTGCCCTGTCCTCTCACCTCCCCCTTTGCAAGTAATGTTGTTTACAGCAGAAGTCTCCGTCTGCAGCTCACTCTCTCACACCAAGTTCTGCTAGCGGGGAAACGGTGTGGAGGGTTGCTCTCACACCAGCACAGATTAACTCACTTTCTCTTTAACCCTTCTTCCTTTGTCGTACCCTCAGTTACACTTCCACATACCCTCCATTCTACTTCTGTATACCTGTAACAATTACCTTTCTTAGACCACCAAAACAGTTTCTCTCCTTCCTTTCAAAATCCACAGATCAAACCGCGCAAGTCTTCAACTTCCACAAACACCCAGCACTTGGTCTCTCCTGATTAGGGTACTCAATTAGAAAACTGGTCCCTTTATTCCATTTCTGTTCCTAGTTTCTCATTTAGTGGCCTTTTCTTATTTGATGGCCCTCCTGCAACATCCTTCCAATGTGCCAACATACACCTGAGAGGTGTTTGGTTTGGTTTTCTGTTTGTTTGGTTTGGTTTTTTTGCTGGTGTGAGAGCAACCTCTCCACACCGAATAACTATGGAATTTCGAGCCACAATTCTTTGCAGTGTGGTTCCCTTTGGTCCACTTCTGTGTTCTGTGACACAAGGGTAGAAGTGAAAAGCCTCTCTTAAAGAGGCAGCTGGAGATTCGAGGAGCGACAGATGCTGTGCTCCCAGGGAGCACATTCGAAGAAGTCGGGAGAGATCCTTTCTGCACTGCGCAGAAAATAACCCCCTCCGGAGGAACGGCAGCAGGCTGAATTCGGACGTTCTCGGCCTCAGAACGGCACGACTTCGCTCTGCCGGCTCGGAAGTGGCACTCGCGCTGAAGCGCTCCGGAGCGTTTGCCGTTGCTGCCCGAGAAGTCGCGCTTATCGGCGAATGCCGCTTTCAGCCTCCAGCCGCGGTGTCGTGTTCCTCCGTCGCCGAGAAGGGCGACTGTCGCCGGCAGCTTTTCTCCGAGTTGCCGGCTCTTCTCCGCACATCGGAAAGGAGCGCTTTGGACGTCGCCGAGTGTACATATACGCAGAATGCACTACGCCTGGCTCTGAATGTTGAGTCCGCACCTTCATTTCAAGCCACAACTCTTTGCAGTGTGGTTCTCTGTGGCTCCACTTCTGTGTTCTGTGACACAAGGGTAGAAGTGAAAAGCCTCTCTTAAAGAGGCAGCTGGAGATTCGAGGAGCACATCGGAAAGTCTCCCAAAGACTTGACGTTTTCTCTCAGATATATAGCTGTTTCTCCCAGTGATGTGATATATTCCCCCGGAAATATTTGCTTAGTTATAAAGTGCGGCTTTTTTTCTTCGAATACCAGCTTATTCACTAATTTTTTCTGCCGTTTTAGTTTTGAAGCCTATTCTCAAATTTCTTTATCAGAAATGAAAGCAAGGGTGTGTATTTTTCTCTGCGCCCTGGACTCTGTTTAGCCAGCATATCAAAACACATGAAAGCATTTGCCATAAGTTGAACTTGCCATCATTCAAGTTTCATTTTTTCTTTCTTCGTTTTGTTTTGGTTTGTAACAGCACAGATCGGGTGATTTCTCATCTTGAAGATGCTTGTTCAGCTCATTTAAATGAGCAGTCAAATCGAACAAAAAAACTAGCTATGAAAGCCATTTCTCATCTTCACTTTTAAAACCATTGTTTCTTTTGGATTCCATAAATGACTTGATTTCATTTCGCAAATGATCACATCCTCTTAGCATTTGATCCCAACTTCGCCACCTTCCTTCAGAAATGTAAATGATGTCCCTATAATCAGCATCTATATTTCTCATGAATTCCTGTATTTAGCAACTCTTCAGTCCATTGGACATAATGATGTTCAGAGCGGCTCCTCCGAGAGGAGGAGCACCTCCCAGGGAGCACATTCGAAGAAGTCGGGAGAGATCCATTCTCGACTGCGGAGAAAATAACCCCCAATTTGAGAATAGCCTTCAAAACTAAAACGGCTGAAAATATTAGTGAATAAGCTGGTATTCGAAGAAAAAAGGCCGCACTTTATAACTAAGCAAATATTTCCGGGGGAATATATCACATCACTGGGAGAAACAGCTATATATCTGAGAGAAAACGTCAAGTCTTTGGGAGACTTTCCGATGTGCTCCTCGAATCTCCAGCTACTTCTTTAAGAGAGGCCTTTCACTTCTACCCTTGTGTCACAGAACACAGAAGTGGAGCCACAGAGAACCACACTGCAAAGAGTTGTGGCTTGAAATGAAGGTGCGGACTCAACATTCAGAGCCAGGCGTAGTGCATTCTGCGTATATGTACACTCGGCGACGTCCAAAGCGCTCCTTTCCGATGTGCGGAGAAGAGCCGGCAACTCGGAGAAAAGCTGCCGGCGACAGTCGCCCTTCTCGGCGACGGAGGAACACGACACCGCGGCTGGAGGCTGAAAGCGGCATTCGCCGATAAGCGCGACTTCTCGGGCAGCAACGGCAAACGCTCCGGAGCGCTTCAGCGCGAGTGCCACTTCCGAGCCGGCAGAGCGAAGTCGTGCCGTTCTGAAGCCGAGAACGTCCGAATTCAGCCTGCTGCCGTTCCTCCGGAGGGGGTTATTTTCTGCGCAGTGCAGAAAGGATCTCTCCCGACTTCTTCGAATGTGCTCCCTGGGAGCACAGCATCTGTCGCTCCTCGAATCTCCAGCTGCCTCTTTAAGAGAGGCTTTTCACTTCTACCCTTGTGTCACAGAACACAGAAGTGGAGCCACAGAGAACCACACTGCAAAGAGTTGTGGCTTGAAATGAAGGTGCGGACTCAACATTCAGAGCCAGGCGTAGTGCATTCTGCGTATATGTACACTCGGCGACGTCCAAAGCGCTCCTTTCCGATGTGCGGAGAAGAGCCGGCAACTCGGAGAAAAGCTGCCGGCGACAGTCGCCCTTCTCGGCGACGGAGGAACACGACACCGCGGCTGGAGGCTGAAAGCGGCATTCGCCGATAAGCGCGACTTCTCGGGCAGCAACGGCAAACGCTCCGGAGCGCTTCAGCGCGAGTGCCACTTCCGAGCCGGCAGAGCGAAGTCGTGCCGTTCTGAGGCCGAGAACGTCCGAATTCAGCCTGCTGCCGTTCCTCCGGAGGGGGTTATTTTCTGCGCAGTGCAGAAAGGATCTCTCCCGACTTCTTCGAATGTGCTCCCTGGGAGCACAGCATCTGTCGCTCCTCGAATCTCCAGCTGCCTCTTTAAGAGAGGCTTTTCACTTCTACCCTTGTGTCACAGAACACAGAAGTGGACCAAAGGGAACCACACTGCAAAGAATTGTGGCTCGAAATTCCATAGTTATTCGGTGTGGAGAGGTTGCTCTCACACCAGCAAAAAAACCAAACCAAACAAACAGAAAACCAAACCAAACACCTCTCAGGTGTATGTTGGCACATTGGAAGGATGTTGCAGGAGGGCCATCAAATAAGAAAAGGCCACTAAATGAGAAACTAGGAACAGAAATGGAATAAAGGGACCAGTTTTCTAATTGAGTACCCTAATCAGGAGAGACCAAGTGCTGGGTGTTTGTGGAAGTTGAAGACTTGCGCGGTTTGATCTGTGGATTTTGAAAGGAAGGAGAGAAACTGTTTTGGTGGTCTAAGAAAGGTAATTGTTACAGGTATACAGAAGTAGAATGGAGGGTATGTGGAAGTGTAACTGAGGGTACGACAAAGGAAGAAGGGTTAAAGAGAAAGTGAGTTAATCTGTGCTGGTGTGAGAGCAACCCTCCACACCGTTTCCCCGCTAGCAGAACTTGGTGTGAGAGAGTGAGCTGCAGACGGAGACTTCTGCTGTAAACAACATTACTTGCAAAGGGGGAGGTGAGAGGACAGGGCACTGGAAGTGAGACTAGGCTCTGCAGAGAGAATCCCAGTGTTGGTACTGGGAGCCTCTGGAGAAGAGGAGGTAACCTGGGAATAACAGTGGCTGTTAGTGTCACGGCACTGGAGTAGGGCCGTAGGACACAGGGATCCACTCAGAGAGGCATGAGAGTGGGGGGTGGGGGGGGGAGGAAGGGGGTGGGGGGAGGTGTGGAAGAGCCCAGAGAGGGCTCCGCCCCATTGGAATGAAAGTAATCTTAAATTACTGAGAAAGAGGGAGCAATTTCTGGTTGCATAGATGAAGGATGGGAATTTGGGAAGTCTACCCTAGCAGTTCTTTTGGTTAAATTACAGCTAGGGGAGCAGGATAAAGAAGTCTACCTTTCCTGGGTACGGGTGCCTCTTCCTGCCCGTAGATGATTTTGTAACAACAGAAGCAGCTAATCCCAATAAAAAAACTAACTAACTAACAAATACACAAACAAACAAATAAATGAATGGCTTACTTTTTGGGATTAATTGAATATGGCCTGAGAAAACAAGAAGGAATAAATACATGCTTGCACTTACCAGGTGACTCTGGCAAGAAATTAAATAGAACTGAAATTAAGGATCAAACAATATTAACTGAAGGAGAATTGTAAATCTGCCTTTAACACAAACAGGGAAAACCAAGTTTATAACCCCCAGAGACAGAAAGAGCAATATTTCATCAAAAACCTCTGGCAAACACCTGGAGAACAGCTATACAATTGCAAGTGCTTCTCTTGAATCAGACACTGATGCATTGTTTCACAAAAGCAAGGTCCACATTCCCACTAGTGTTCTGCTTTCTCATTTTATGTTTTAGTCATACATTACAAAGAAGCTTTGTTACTCATATATACTGACTGAGGACATATTATCTTCAGCCCAAGACAATGACTCTTCAGCTCATGCCACCCAGGCAAGCCGGATGATTGGTGATGCTGAGAAGGCTCAGGAACATTCTTTCTTTAAACAGGACAAAGTCCATTCAAACTTTGGCAAAATTCAAGCTTCGTATTTATTTACACAATGATATTTTTGGAATATGGATCAACGAAATAAATAAGTCCCATTCTTGCAAAACCTGTTGCTGGTTCCATTGCACTCTTCTGGAAATGCGCACAGACAGAAATGAAATTCAGGAAGATTCCTGTGTTGCATGCAGGAGATATTCACTGCAGCGATCGTGGGAGAGAGCTGTCTTTGGAAAACTGTCATGTTAATTCACAAAGCATATCAAGAACAAGACAGCACCACAGCTGAGAAACAAGGGTGTTTTTTCCTAAGACAGATAAGATTTCAAGAGAAGAGGCTGCTTTCCACAAAGCAGAGAATTTTATTTATTTATTTATTTATTTATTTATTTATTTATTTATTTATTTATTTATTAACTAGTAAATAGAACTGGATATATCCACAGCCCATAACAATTCATGGAATTCCTTTGTTGTTCTTTCATACCCCTACAAGGCTTGGCAAAGATGCCCAATGCATAATCAAATATGGAAAAGCTGCAGTTAGGTTTGTCACAGGAAGCAAGCTTCTGAAGTCCCTGCAACAGGATAGTACATAAGTGCCGTTTCCAGTAATGAAGGGAATCCCAACAAGAGTTGTTAGTACCAATAAATGACAATAGATGGCACCAGAGACCATGAAATACTCATCTTGCTGCTTCTCACTGCAGAAACGGCATTTCATTCGCACGGTAAGTCCGATACTTTGAGAGAACTGCTTAAAGAGACGATCGGCCTGTTGGATTCAGAATATGAGAATATAACCCCCCGAGCCTGGCCCTGTCTGCACTCCCATAGATATGGGCACTCTTCATGCATATTTATGATGAGCCAGAACTCACCTTCTCTTCACTCCTGCACTGCTGGGCTTATTGTAATCTTCATTGAGTGACGTATGTTGCAAAACACTAGGCAAATGTAACCTACCAAGCACCAGAAGAGAGCTAGACGAGTTTCTGTCCCCTACAAAACTCCTTCGGCATGAACATATTGTCATAACATAGAACATATGTTATAACATATATGTTATGGAATATTGCTTTGGCCGGTTTCATTAGGACTACACGCTGCACTGAATTTGTGATTTCCACTCTCTTACACTGGTATCTCCAGAGCCCTTCTCTTGTGGTGTCTTTTTAATTTTCTCCAAGAATCACTGTTTGTGTATATACGCTCTAGTGAACTAGGGCTTCAACTGGGATCAGCAGCACTAGATATTGAAATGCGTTGTCAAAATTTCCTTGCATTGTAACTTCAAATACTCAGGTAATTGTAATGGTATCTTGGTAAGCGTTGGAAATATCCAAATAATTTTCTGGGACGGTAGCTCTGATCAAGCAGATTTTATTTGCAATTGCAATAGTGGGCCTCCAGCAGGCAGAGGAGTTGCTAAGTTGGGATAAAATGCGAAGAAGATGTTATGATTTGCCAAATGAAATCAAATCATTTATGGAGTCAAAAAAGAAATATAGTTGCTCAAGGTGAAGATGAGACAGGGCTTACCTAGTTAGCCTCATTACCTTTTTGGCAGTAGGTACATATGTGAGCAACCTGTTTTCAAAGATGCATCACAGACACCTGGCGAACTCCTTCACAATTGCAAGTGCTTCTCTTGAATCAGACACTGATGCATTCGTTTCACAAAAGCAAGGTCCACATTCCCACTAGTGTTATGCTTTCTCATTTTATGTTTTAGTCATACATTACAAAGAAGCTTTGTTACTCATATATACTGACTGAGGACATATTATCTTCAGCCCAAGACAATGACTCTTCAGCTCATGCCACCCAGGCAAGCCGGATGATTGGTGATGCTGAGAAGGCTCAGGAACATTCTTTCTTTAAACAGGACAAAGTCCATTCAAAGTTCAAAACTCGGCAAAATTCAAGCTTCATATTTATTTACTCCATAATATTTTTGGAATATGGATCAACAAAATAAATACATTCCATTGCACTCTTCTGGAAATGCGCACAGACAGAAATGAAATTCAGGAAGATTCCTGTGTTGCATGCAGGAGATATTCACTGCAGCGATCGTGGGAGAGAGCTGTCTTTGGAAAACTGTCATGTTAATTCACAAAGCTTATCAAGAACAAGACAGCACCACAGCTGAGAAACAAGGGTGTTTTTTCCTAAGACAGATAAGATTTCAAGAGAAGAGGCTGCTTTCCACAAAGCAGAGAATTTTATTTATTTATTTATTTATTTATTTATTTTTTAACTAGTAAATAGAACTGGATATATCCACAGCCCATAACAATTCATGGAATTCCTTTGTTGTTCTTTCATACCCCTACAAGGCTTGGCAAAGATGCCCAATGCATAATCAAATATGGAAAAGCTGCAGTTAGGTTTGTCACAGGAAGCAAGCTTCTGAAGTCCCTGCAACAGGATAGTACATAAGTGCCGTTTCCAGTAATGAAGGGAATCCCAACAAGAGTTGTTAGTACCAATAAATGACAATAGATGGCACCAGAGACCATGAAATACTCATCTTGCTGCTTCTCACTGCAGAAACGGCATTTCATTCGCACGGTAAGTCCGATACTTTGAGAGAACTGCTTAAAGAGACGATCGGCCTGTTGGATTCAGAATATGAGAATATAACCCCCCGAGCCTGGCCCTGTCTGCACTCCCATAGATATGGGCACTCTTCATGCATATTTATGATGAGCCAGAACTCACCTTCTCTTCACTCCTGCACTGCTGGGCTTATTGTAATCTTCATTGAGTGACGTATGTTGCAAAACACTAGGCAAATGTAACCTACCAAGCACCAGAAGAGAGCTAGACGAGTTTCTGTCCCCTACAAAACTCCTTCGGCATGAACATATTGTCATAACATAGAACATATGTTATAACATATATGTTATGGAATATTGCTTTGGCCGGTTTCATTAGGACTACACGCTGCACTGAATTTGTGATTTCCACTCTCTTACACTGGTATCTCCAGAGCCCTTCTCTTGTGGTGTCTTTTTAATTTTCTCCAAGAATCACTGTTTGTGTATATACGCTCTAGTGAACTAGGGCTTCAACTGGGATCAGCAGCACTAGATATTGAAATGCGTTGTCAAAATTTCCTTGCATTGTAACTTCAAATACTCAGGTAATTGTAATGGTATCTTGGTAAGCGTTGGAAATATCCAAATAATTTTCTGGGACGGTAGCTCTGATCAAGCAGATTTTATTTGCAATTGCAATAGTGGGCCTCCAGCAGGCAGAGGAGTTGCTAAGTTGGGATAAAATGCGAAGAAGATGTTATGATTTGCCAAATGAAATCAAATCATTTATGGAGTCAAAAAAGAAATATAGTTGCTCAAGGTGAAGATGAGACAGGGCTTACCTAGTTAGCCTCATTACCTTTTTGGCAGTAGGTACATATGTGAGCAACCTGTTTTCAAAGATGCATCACAGACACCTGGCGAACTCCTTCACAATTGCAAGTGCTTCTCTTGAATCAGACACTGATGCATTCGTTTCACAAAAGCAAGGTCCACATTCCCACTAGTGTTATGCTTTCTCATTTTATGTTTTAGTCATACATTACAAAGAAGCTTTGTTACTCATATATACTGACTGAGGACATATTATCTTCAGCCCAAGACAATGACTCTTCAGCTCATGCCACCCAGGCAAGCCGGATGATTGGTGATGCTGAGAAGGCTCAGGAACATTCTTTCTTTAAACAGGACAAAGTCCATTCAAAGTTCAAAACTCGGCAAAATTCAAGCTTCATATTTATTTACTCCATAATATTTTTGGAATATGGATCAACAAAATAAATACATTCCATTGCACTCTTCTGGAAATGCGCACAGACAGAAATGAAATTCAGGAAGATTCCTGTGTTGCATGCAGGAGATATTCACTGCAGCGATCGTGGGAGAGAGCTGTCTTTGGAAAACTGTCATGTTAATTCACAAAGCTTATCAAGAACAAGACAGCACCACAGCTGAGAAACAAGGGTGTTTTTTCCTAAGACAGATAAGATTTCAAGAGAAGAGGCTGCTTTCCACAAAGCAGAGAATTTTATTTATTTATTTATTTATTTATTTATTTATTTATTTATTTATTTATTAACTAGTAAATAGAACTGGATATATCCACAGCCCATAACAATTCATGGAATTCCTTTGTTGTTCTTTCATACCCCTACAAGGCTTGGCAAAGATGCCCAATGCATAATCAAATATGGAAAAGCTGCAGTTAGGTTTGTCACAGGAAGCAAGCTTCTGAAGTCCCTGCAACAGGATAGTACATAAGTGCCGTTTCCAGTAATGAAGGGAATCCCAACAAGAGTTGTTAGTACCAATAAATGACAATAGATGGCACCAGAGACCATGAAATACTCATCTTGCTGCTTCTCACTGCAGAAACGGCATTTCATTCGCACGGTAAGTCCGATACTTTGAGAGAACTGCTTAAAGAGACGATCGGCCTGTTGGATTCAGAATATGAGAATATAACCCCCCGAGCCTGGCCCTGTCTGCACTCCCATAGATATGGGCACTCTTCATGCATATTTATGATGAGCCAGAACTCACCTTCTCTTCACTCTTGCACTGCTGGGCTTATTGTAATCTTCATTGAGTGACGTATGTTGCAAAACACTAGGCAAATGTAACCTACCAAGCACCAGAAGAGAGCTAGACGAGTTTCTGTCCCCTACAAAACTCCTTCGGCATGAACATATTGTCATAACATAGAACATATGTTATAACATATATGTTATGGAATATTGCTTTGGCCGGTTTCATTAGGACTACACGCTGCACTGAATTTGTGATTTCCACTCTCTTACACTGGTATCTCCAGAGCCCTTCTCTTGTGGTGTCTTTTTAATTTTCTCCAAGAATCACTGTTTGTGTATATACGCTCTAGTGAACTAGGGCTTCAACTGGGATCAGCAGCACTAGATATTGAAATGCGTTGTCAAAATTTCCTTGCATTGTAACTTCAAATACTCAGGTAATTGTAATGGTATCTTGGTAAGCGTTGGAAATATCCAAATAATTTTCTGGGACGGTAGCTCTGATCAAGCAGATTTTATTTGCAATTGCAATAGTGGGCCTCCAGCAGGCAGAGGAGTTGCTAAGTTGGGATAAAATGCGAAGAAGATGTTATGATTTGCCAAATGAAATCAAATCATTTATGGAGTCAAAAAAGAAATATAGTTGCTCAAGGTGAAGATGAGACAGGGCTTACCTAGTTAGCCTCATTACCTTTTTGGCAGTAGGTACATATGTGAGCAACCTGTTTTCAAAGATGCATCACAGACACCTGGCGAACTCCTTCACAATTGCAAGTGCTTCTCTTGAATCAGACACTGATGCATTCGTTTCACAAAAGCAAGGTCCACATTCCCACTAGTGTTATGCTTTCTCATTTTATGTTTTAGTCATACATTACAAAGAAGCTTTGTTACTCATATATACTGACTGAGGACATATTATCTTCAGCCCAAGACAATGACTCTTCAGCTCATGCCACCCAGGCAAGCCGGATGATTGGTGATGCTGAGAAGGCTCAGGAACATTCTTTCTTTAAACAGGACAAAGTCCATTCAAAGTTCAAAACTCGGCAAAATTCAAGCTTCATATTTATTTACTCCATAATATTTTTGGAATATGGATCAACAAAATAAATACATTCCATTGCACTCTTCTGGAAATGCGCACAGACAGAAATGAAATTCAGGAAGATTCCTGTGTTGCATGCAGGAGATATTCACTGCAGTGATCGTGGGAGAGAGCTGTCTTTGGAAAACTGTCATGTTAATTCACAAAGCTTATCAAGAACAAGACAGCACCACAGCTGAGAAACAAGGGTGTTTTTTCCTAAGACAGATAAGATTTCAAGAGAAGAGGCTGCTTTCCACAAAGCAGAGAATTTTATTTATTTATTTATTTATTTATTTATTTATTTATTTATTTATTTATTTATTAACTAGTAAATAGAACTGGATATATCCACAGCCCATAACAATTCATGGAATTCCTTTGTTGTTCTTTCATACCCCTACAAGGCTTGGCAAAGATGCCCAATGCATAATCAAATATGGAAAAGCTGCAGTTAGGTTTGTCACAGGAAGCAAGCTTCTGAAGTCCCTGCAACAGGATAGTACATAAGTGCCGTTTCCAGTAATGAAGGGAATCCCAACAAGAGTTGTTAGTACCAATAAATGACAATAGATGGCACCAGAGACCATGAAATACTCATCTTGCTGCTTCTCACTGCAGAAACGGCATTTCATTCGCACGGTAAGTCCGATACTTTGAGAGAACTGCTTAAAGAGACGATCGGCCTGTTGGATTCAGAATATGAGAATATAACCCCCCGAGCCTGGCCCTGTCTGCACTCCCATAGATATGGGCACTCTTCATGCATATTTATGATGAGCCAGAACTCACCTTCTCTTCACTCCTGCACTGCTGGGCTTATTGTAATCTTCATTGAGTGACGTATGTTGCAAAACACTAGGCAAATGTAACCTACCAAGCACCAGAAGAGAGCTAGACGAGTTTCTGTCCCCTACAAAACTCCTTCGGCATGAACATATTGTCATAACATAGAACATATGTTATAACATATATGTTATGGAATATTGCTTTGGCCGGTTTCATTAGGACTACACGCTGCACTGAATTTGTGATTTCCACTCTCTTACACTGGTATCTCCAGAGCCCTTCTCTTGTGGTGTCTTTTTAATTTTCTCCAAGAATCACTGTTTGTGTATATACGCTCTAGTGAACTAGGGCTTCAACTGGGATCAGCAGCACTAGATATTGAAATGCGTTGTCAAAATTTCCTTGCATTGTAACTTCAAATACTCAGGTAATTGTAATGGTATCTTGGTAAGCGTTGGAAATATCCAAATAATTTTCTGGGACGGTAGCTCTGATCAAGCAGATTTTATTTGCAATTGCAATAGTGGGCCTCCAGCAGGCAGAGGAGTTGCTAAGTTGGGATAAAATGCGAAGAAGATGTTATGATTTGCCAAATGAAATCAAATCATTTATGGAGTCAAAAAAGAAATATAGTTGCTCAAGGTGAAGATGAGACAGGGCTTACCTAGTTAGCCTCATTACCTTTTTGGCAGTAGGTACATATGTGAGCAACCTGTTTTCAAAGATGCATCACAGACACCTGGCGAACTCCTTCACAATTGCAAGTGCTTCTCTTGAATCAGACACTGATGCATTCGTTTCACAAAAGCAAGGTCCACATTCCCACTAGTGTTATGCTTTCTCATTTTATGTTTTAGTCATACATTACAAAGAAGCTTTGTTACTCATATATACTGACTGAGGACATATTATCTTCAGCCCAAGACAATGACTCTTCAGCTCATGCCACCCAGGCAAGCCGGATGATTGGTGATGCTGAGAAGGCTCAGGAACATTCTTTCTTTAAACAGGACAAAGTCCATTCAAAGTTCAAAACTCGGCAAAATTCAAGCTTCATATTTATTTACTCCATAATATTTTTGGAATATGGATCAACAAAATAAATACATTCCATTGCACTCTTCTGGAAATGCGCACAGACAGAAATGAAATTCAGGAAGATTCCTGTGTTGCATGCAGGAGATATTCACTGCAGCGATCGTGGGAGAGAGCTGTCTTTGGAAAACTGTCATGTTAATTCACAAAGCTTATCAAGAACAAGACAGCACCACAGCTGAGAAACAAGGGTGTTTTTTCCTAAGACAGATAAGATTTCAAGAGAAGAGGCTGCTTTCCACAAAGCAGAGAATTTTATTTATTTATTTATTTATTTATTTATTTATTTATTTATTTATTTATTTATTAACTAGTAAATAGAACTGGATATATCCACAGCCCATAACAATTCATGGAATTCCTTTGTTGTTCTTTCATACCCCTACAAGGCTTGGCAAAGATGCCCAATGCATAATCAAATATGGAAAAGCTGCAGTTAGGTTTGTCACAGGAAGCAAGCTTCTGAAGTCCCTGCAACAGGATAGTACATAAGTGCCGTTTCCAGTAATGAAGGGAATCCCAACAAGAGTTGTTAGTACCAATAAATGACAATAGATGGCACCAGAGACCATGAAATACTCATCTTGCTGCTTCTCACTGCAGAAACGGCATTTCATTCGCACGGTAAGTCCGATACTTTGAGAGAACTGCTTAAAGAGACGATCGGCCTGTTGGATTCAGAATATGAGAATATAACCCCCCGAGCCTGGCCCTGTCTGCACTCCCATAGATATGGGCACTCTTCATGCATATTTATGATGAGCCAGAACTCACCTTCTCTTCACTCCTGCACTGCTGGGCTTATTGTAATCTTCATTGAGTGACGTATGTTGCAAAACACTAGGCAAATGTAACCTACCAAGCACCAGAAGAGAGCTAGACGAGTTTCTGTCCCCTACAAAACTCCTTCGGCATGAACATATTGTCATAACATAGAACATATGTTATAACATATATGTTATGGAATATTGCTTTGGCCGGTTTCATTAGGACTACACGCTGCACTGAATTTGTGATTTCCACTCTCTTACACTGGTATCTCCAGAGCCCTTCTCTTGTGGTGTCTTTTTAATTTTCTCCAAGAATCACTGTTTGTGTATATACGCTCTAGTGAACTAGGGCTTCAACTGGGATCAGCAGCACTAGATATTGAAATGCGTTGTCAAAATTTCCTTGCATTGTAACTTCAAATACTCAGGTAATTGTAATGGTATCTTGGTAAGCGTTGGAAATATCCAAATAATTTTCTGGGACGGTAGCTCTGATCAAGCAGATTTTATTTGCAATTGCAATAGTGGGCCTCCAGCAGGCAGAGGAGTTGCTAAGTTGGGATAAAATGCGAAGAAGATGTTATGATTTGCCAAATGAAATCAAATCATTTATGGAGTCAAAAAAGAAATATAGTTGCTCAAGGTGAAGATGAGACAGGGCTTACCTAGTTAGCCTCATTACCTTTTTGGCAGTAGGTACATATGTGAGCAACCTGTTTTCAAAGATGCATCACAGACACCTGGCGAACTCCTTCACAATTGCAAGTGCTTCTCTTGAATCAGACACTGATGCATTCGTTTCACAAAAGCAAGGTCCACATTCCCACTAGTGTTATGCTTTCTCATTTTATGTTTTAGTCATACATTACAAAGAAGCTTTGTTACTCATATATACTGACTGAGGACATATTATCTTCAGCCCAAGACAATGACTCTTCAGCTCATGCCACCCAGGCAAGCCGGATGATTGGTGATGCTGAGAAGGCTCAGGAACATTCTTTCTTTAAACAGGACAAAGTCCATTCAAAGTTCAAAACTCGGCAAAATTCAAGCTTCATATTTATTTACTCCATAATATTTTTGGAATATGGATCAACAAAATAAATACATTCCATTGCACTCTTCTGGAAATGCGCACAGACAGAAATGAAATTCAGGAAGATTCCTGTGTTGCATGCAGGAGATATTCACTGCAGCCATCGTGGGAGAGAGCTGTCTTTGGAAAACTGTCATGTTAATTCACAAAGCATATCAAGAACAAGACAGCACCACAGCTGAGAAACAAGGGTGTTTTTTCCTAAGACAGATAAGATTTCAAGAGAAGAGGCTGCTTTCCACAAAGCAGAGAATTTTATTTATTTATTTATTTATTTATTTTTTAATTAGTAAGCAGAACTGGATATATCCACAGCCCATAACAATTCATGGAATTCCTTTGTTGTTCTTTCATACCCCTACAAGGCTTGGCAAAGATGCCCAATGCATAATCAAATATGGAAAAGCTGCAGTTAGGTTTGTCACAGGAAGCAAGCTTCTGAAGTCCCTGCAACAGGATAGTACATAAGTGCCGTTTCCAGGTCTTTAAAGACACCAGTTGTCAAGTGAACTAAGGAGATAGGAGCTCCTAAAAAGTCTGCCAATCCAAAAATGAAGCTCCTTACTGATCGTATCTGAGCTACTACCTCTAAAAACCACCACTAACTGGCAGATTACATAGTGGGAAAGGTGTTACAGCCATCAGAACAATCAGATACTGGCTAAAGATGAACTGTTGCTAGCTAAGCGCATATTGCTAATTCTCACATTTGCTCATTCTGCACTAGGCCACCCTTAGTCCAAACCAGATAAGGAGTCTAATTTTAGAGCTGGAGATAGTGTAACACTGTTACTAGTTGATACTTGCTATTTCATTGCATTCCAGGATTGTGTACTAAGCAAAAGAACTGCCTCATAGAAGAGAATGACTTATGAATTAGAATGCAGTAGTGATCTTGTTCTTGGTGTTATTATTGCATATGTATACCTGCCTTTGCATTGTTAGTTCTAGAAGATACTGTCTACAGGTATTGCTGACAATTTTCTTCCCCATCACTCTGTATCTCTCATTGTCTTTTTCATAGTTTCCATTGTGTGTTTCCCTTTTCTTGTTCTTCGTTTCTTTTTTCTTTCTTTCTTTCTTTTTTTTTTTTTTTTAATTTTTGTTTGTCTATCTGTATTGCTGTTGCTTAAGTTTTTGTTTGTTTGTTTGTTTGTTTGTTTGTTTGTTTGTTTGTTGTTGGGGGTAGGGAGGACAGGGGGGCTTGGGAGGGCTGAGTTGGTTGTTTTAGCTTGGTTGTTCTGTTTGTGTGTCTGCTTCCAAGTGACTTCAGTATATGTCCATCTCAGAAATCTGTTTGTATTATGATCTTTAATGCAAATATGAAAAATATTTACTACAGACACCTTTTCACTGATATTCTGATACTTCACTCAACTAAGGAAACCTCATTATTCTTCAACAGTTCATCTACAAACTGATTAGTAGAGCAGAAGCCACTAGCAGTAACAAACAATTAAGAGGCCATGGCCACCTGATGGAAACCTCATGGTGTTTTGTTTTGGCCAAGGAAAACCAGTTGATTATTTTCAGAACTTGCATAAATAAACAAATAAATAAATAAAAATGATACAAATAAATAGTAATAATAAGTAAAGAAAAGTAAGAGAAGACCATTCAAGCTGCATGAAAATAAAATCAAGGATTCTCACTACCACTGTTGCTGTATTTGTTTATAAAGCCAAGATCATGGCCTCAATCTACTGTGTAAAATTGCATCACTTGACATGCTGTCTTCCTCTACAGAGGGATTAAAAACAGAAATGAAATCTTAGAATCCATTTGAAAATCAATTTTGCTTTATTTCCCTTAACTTCAATAATATAATGAAACCCAATCTTCAGATAAAAGGATGAGTAACATGAGCAAACGTGGATTAATAACTGGTATAACTAAGTGATATTATTCTATAGACTTCAAAGGTGTCTGCCTTCTGAATATCACCAGATTTTACAAAAGATCATTCAGATCAACGCTTTAAACGTATGCTATCAAAATAAGCTCAACCAGCTTACAAAAATGACTAGGCATTTTCACTTTCAATAGACACGATTTAAAATGATACCTTTAAAGTAGTGACCAAGCTCGGTGTGGCTTCCATCATTTCTAGCCTCGCTATATTAACTACATCTCAAGAATAAGGATTGCGCTCTTATGGAAAAATTAGGTAGTGAATGTCAGTCTTACTGAGAAGACTAACGGTCATCACTTTATCTAAAAATAGTAAAACATGGATCACACAAATATACGTTTTCTTGTCTGGAAAAAAGCAAGAATTTTCAGAAGGAGCATGAAATCACAAGCAGCATGGATGTTCAGATTTTGTATATTCACAGGCAAAAAAAGAATTCTCATAGAAAATATCCATAGAAAATATGTAATCCTTTATCGCCTTTGGAGAAACTGCATGCATGCAAGAGCAGTTGGTGAATCAGATGCTAGGGGAGTACTGCTTTGTCTTATCCACAAGTCCGTTCTTTCCACTTAAACACAACAACTTCTAAACAGAATTAGGTCATGTTGGAGGAAGATCAAAGAACTGGATTGAGTACCAAAAAACATTCAATGCTGCCAAACTCTTTTAAAACAGCTAAAAGGAAAATATTTGATTTTACTGTACATCAGAAATACTTGAAGGAAAGATATCTTGATACTCTAGGTCATCAAAAGCCCAAAAGGTAAAGCTAAGTTCCAGTGCTACTGATGATACAAAAAATGAAAAATTGTCTTTTGATGCAAATATAAATTACATTACATAAATTACCAAGAAAGATACTGAGCAGGCTCCCACCTAGCATCTGCACTGTAAGCTACACAGTAAAAAGCCAATCAACATCTTCATGCCACTGTCTGGTAAGAAGAATAACCTCCAAAACAACTTCATTGAAAATCTTTTAACTTTCACTAAGATAAACCTTTTATTAAACTGTTTTGAGAGAAAGTGTGTGTGCTCATCCACTAGAAAAAGTGGCTTTTTGCATAAGGGGCTTCTCAAATAAAGCTTATGTACAGTTCAATGAGTGCTTTGAAAATTTAGGCTGTTTAAAATGATTCTGATTTTGTAAGAATCAATTATTATAGAGTCTACACCTCCTGAACAATCGAACTAACATTGTACTCCTAATAAACATCAATGTAATTTGAATCAATACACGTGTTGTACGTTTACACAATCCCAACTCAGCTTTCTGAAACCTTCTTTTGACCTTTCAGATCACAAGAGTATTGCCCTGAGTGCAGGTGTCCAGTTGTGGAAAGGCCTGCCATAATGCTGATGTGTGGTATGAAACTGGGGTGCTAGACACAACTAGTTCCAGTCCACTGCTACTCACTCCTACTGCCCCACAGGACCCATTAGCCAATGAGCAGGCAGCTCAGAGGGAGTGGAGCTCAGAAGAAAGATCCCACAAAAGAGTGGGAACACCTTGTAAGAAGGTCATGGAGAAGGTGCTACGTGCCCCCAGCAACGCTCACCCTGCAGCTCCTGAAGAGCGTATGCTGGATCGGGGAGAGGTGTGAGGAGGAAGGGAAAGCGCAGAGGAGCTACTCTGCAACAGATGAAGGAGTCAGAAACGGAGGGGTGAGGAAGACCTGCTGAGCAGGGAATGGGAAGAATAAATGAAATTTATCTTCCCTAAGTGAAATATGTTTTACTTCTGAGGTAATATTCCCATGGGCTTTCCCCTCTCTCTCTGGCTTTCTGTGGAGGGGGAGTGAGAGAGAGGCTGAGTGAGTGTCTGGTGGCCATAAAATCAACACACCAAATGCACTGTGGCAAAAGCAATATAAAATCAATATACACTGATTAAGTTGACAAGGCACAGTCTCAGCACCTCGATTACTAGGAAGGCAGGTAGATCTTGGTGCATTATACAATAGATGTTCTTACTGATGGTGTCGATCGCCTAAGCAAATTATGCCTTTGAAGAGAAAGTTGTACAGCTGATTCAACGTGTATGTATGAGGTGTGCTTCAACAGTAACGTCTCCTATTTGATTATATTCGTCCACAATATCAGAGGCCGATGCTGGTGGTGTGACAATAGAGGATGTACCTTCTCAACAGTGTTCCACTACAGGTATATTACATACCTGTATATATACATACGTATATACAGGTGTGTTAGTGTTTAGTGTACTTAGCTAACATTTTGACAGTTACCTGCTTTTTTTTCCTTTCCCCCCCCCAAAACTATTGTTATGATTTTCCAGGATCAAAGAACATCTATCACAATTAATTTTCCATAGATCATTTCTTCTTTTTTTCATCATTTTGCGTTCCCTTACTTTCGGGCTCTGAACCTAGCTTCTACAATGCAAAGGGATTCCAGCCACCACATGCATACAGCCAAGACATTTTAGTGTGAACTAGATACTCAGGCATACACAATGGTGTTAGACATAGACATTTGCTGAGGGCCTTTAAAAAGAAAAAAAAAAAGAAAAAAAAAAGAAAAAAAAAAAAGGAAATGCTAACTGGACTCACAGGCTCACAGTAAACACCCCAGAGAGCAACCTCCAGAAAGAGATCCCTCCTCAGTGGTAGTCAGCCCTTAAATGGGATCTCCACCCCTTCCTGGTAGCACTGGCAAATTGCTTTCACCTGTGCTCCCATGGCTGACTTATTGCTTGCCTCAGGTGGTCAATAAGAGGTCCAGGCTGTGATCAACAGTTCCCATACAACCATCACATTACTTGAGAGAGAAAACTCTCAGCTTCAAAATACTATTTTTTAACATAGACACCACCACTAGCTATGCATTTTTGATGTGATTTAGCAATGAACATGAGCCTGCATGCTGCATTTGTAAAAATCTGCACCAGCAGAGGTAAACTACTGCTGTTGTCACCACTGCTGAAGTCCAACATCTACCAGCTCCCTGAGCTCATGTGCATTGTCTGGACTCCATCCAGCAAGTGTCGGTGAATGTTGGTGGGTGCAATTTTTTCCATACGGACTTTACCAATGCAGAGCAGAGGGGCAGGATCATCTACCTTGACCTGCTGACAACACTTTTCGGGAAGAGAGGATAAAGTTAAGGAATGAAGCAAGTCATTAATCTGAGCAAAAGTGGAAAAAAAAAAAAAAAAAATCAGGGGAGCAGAAAAATGAATAGATAGGGCAGGCACAAATCAATAGCAGGACTGTCATTGAACTCAACAGGAGGCAAGTTTTGTTCCCTAAAGAAGGACAATTTTTGCAATGACCCTCATTGTCCACTTTGCATCATATCTCTTTGAAATTCTAGGCCCCTTTCTTCCATCCTGAATGCAGGATTGCATATCTGCAATACTGTGAAACAAGAACATTCTGCCTCTAAAACAGTTTTGCTCACACTTCCGCCTGCTCACCCTGCCACATCATCTGCCTCCTGGAGCAGCCCAGCCTGGCCAAGGGATGGATGAGACTGATCAATTTCTTCAAATTATGAGCCACACTGATATTACTGATAAATACAGACGTTCAGATAATAGATGCAAAATATATTATATTGCATAAACATCATCTTTAAATGACATAAAAAATTAGTCTCACCATCTTGTTTGTCTGATAAATTGACAAATAATTTAGAAGGACATGGAAGAAGATGAATGGGCGAAACACATCCATCTGTTCCAATAACAAGTAAAGTGCTGTAAGTTTCCCTTGAATTTGTCGAATGACCTGCACAGATCTTCAAAAAACATTGTGAATTCTAACCAAAATGTATCTGTTACAGAGGGATTAAACCATTATAAGTATATATAGTATAAAGTACATACAGTACTAAACATTTTGAAAAAGGCAATGAAAAATGAAAATTGGTATAGAATTAAAATTGAGATTTTGAAGTAGTGAGTGAATGGTAATCAAAGAAATAAAGTGAAAATTTAGATTTTGTTGAATCCCAGGGAGTATACTCATGCAGGCAGTCCAGTTCGCTAATGTAGCTGTCTTTTCATATGGTCCTAAACTTCTACATTAGATTCAGTTGTTGCTTGCCTGCTTGTAGTCGTAACTCCAGAGAGATTTCCCTTTGGAATATTAAAAATTGAGTTCTCCTGAATCAGCTTCCACAAAACAAATGTTCCTCACACAAACTTCCTCACGCAGGGCTACTTTGTAAGAAGAAAAAGATTAAATACAAGGCAAAATATCTCCTGGCTCACTTAAATACTGCCCTTGCCCTGTACGTTTTAGCAAGTCACTTAAATTACTGGTTGTAACACAATGAAAAGCACGACAGTGATAGCAGAGTAGCAAGACCCCAGGCTGCAGTGAGTGAAAACTTGCTAAACAGAGCAGTCATGGAGACAGAAAGAAGGAACAAAAACCTGCTTATCCTTGGAAGGCCTCAGCTATGCAGGGATCTCCAGATGAGATACCCTCACCTCCACTGCCAACACTTAAATGAGGTCTGGGAAGAGGAAGATCCTGTCAATACCCATACTGGTCATTCATGTGCACTGCATACACTTGAGCTCCCCTGGCTTGGCCCTGCCTTACTACTAGGTGCTCAATCACTGTTTCAAGCCCTGACTTAGCATTTCCACCACAGTGGTCATGCCTGTTCATGTGGCCAAAATCTCTCATACACTTGGATCTGAACATTATTTTAAAGGCAGAAAATTTGTCCCAGTCTTTAATAACGAAAAACTTCCGCCAAAGCCTTTGTGTGATCTGCACTGTATGCCATTGTAGAAGTTCAGTTCTGCAACAAACTGAGAGCAACAGACTAATGTTCATCAAATCCAGACTACGTGGTGTCTTTTTTCTGTCTGCCTTCCTTTTCCAAGACTCACAAACTGCATTTCAGGTATTGCTGTCAAGAGCGTCAAAAGTTATGCTTTTAAGAAAAGTTACCTGCTCATGGGTAAGGTATTCTGCCATGTATTCATTATAAAAAGAAGTTAAAAAAAAAAAAAAAAAGGATGTTGCAGATAAGAAGCATTAAGAATGACTTTACCACGTAATTGCAGCTTCTCTAGTCTAACCTTTCTTCAAAAAGGCTGGAGAAAGCAATATTTCTCAAAACAAGAGAAATTTCTTTACTCCTTTTTATTACTTTCTCAGAAAACTGTAACATTCTTACTACTATGGTAATATTGTAGGCTAGGGGCTTCTACAATCAACAGATGCACAAAGGTTAGGCTTCATAAGATATAAGTTATAATATATAAGTTTTTATCAAAGGACGCAATGGGGCTATTGGAGTTTCTAATTTATCTAGCCTTTCCTTCATTCCTGGTAGTTCCACTTGAGGAAAAGTTTTTTCTCGAGGCAAACTATGGGTGACGGTATGGCTGGCATGCTTACACGTTAGCAGTTCCTTAAAAGCCATTTGCAACAAAGCCGAATTACATTTCTCTCTTTCTAATTGTTCCTCAAGGTTCCCTATTTGATTCTGCAGAGTTTTTACCAATTCTTGTGTAACTCTAACCGATTCCTGCAGTGCTTGTATGGTTTGGAGTTCTGCCGAATGCTTTTCATCTCGGAACTCCACGGCTGCTTTTAAAGTAGCCCCGAGTACGGCACAAATAAACGACTTTCCTTTTCCAGCTCGGGTACGAGCATTGTTTTGCAGAACACTAATACGGTCCGAAACACTCTGCAAGTTATACCAGTTCTGTCGTGCCCAATCCATACCTGATAAAGAGGGTCGAGCACCATGTTTTTCTAAAAGATCAAATAATACATCTTCACTTTTCATGGTGGCAATGCTGTCGCTCATTTTTTCAATACAATGAGAGACCTACACTAAGGGAGGAGGAGGTGCAGGTATTCAAAAGCTCAAGTGACTCCTTATCTCCCCAGGGAAACAGACACTTTTCAAATGCTAATGCTCAAAGCACTCTTCCCTTTCTCTGAGGGGAGCACACAAAAGCCCGTTAGTCCAAACCAGATAAGGAGTCTAATTTTAGAGCTGGAGATAGTGTAACACTGTTACTAGTTGATACTTGCTATTTCATTGCATTCCAGGATTGTGTACTAAGCAAAAGAACTGCCTCATAGAAGAGAATGACTTATGAATTAGAATGCAGTAGTGATCTTGTTCTTGGTGTTATTATTGCATATATATACCTGCCTTTGCATTGTTAGTTCTAGAAGATACTGTCTACAGGTATTGCTGACAATTTTCTTCCCCATCACTCTGTATCTCTCATTGTCTTTTTCATAGTTTCCATTGTGTGTTTCCCTTTTCTTGTTCTTCGTTTCTTTTTTCTTTCTTTCTTTCTTTTTTTTTTTTTTTTAATTTTTGTTTGTCTATCTGTATTGCTGTTGCTTAAGTTTTTGTTTGTTTGTTTGTTTGTTTGTTTGTTTGTTTGTTGTTGGGGGTAGGGAGGACAGGGGGGCTTGGGAGGGCTGAGTTGGTTGTTTTAGCTTGGTTGTTCTGTTTGTGTGTCTGCTTCCAAGTGACTTCAGTATATGTCCATCTCAGAAATCTGTTTGTATTATGATCTTTAATGCAAATATGAAAAATATTTACTACAGACACCTTTTCACTGATATTCTGATACTTCACTCAACTAAGGAAACCTCATTATTCTTCAACAGTTCATCTACAAACTGATTAGTAGAGCAGAAGCCACTAGCAGTAACAAACAATTAAGAGGCCATGGCCACCTGATGGAAACCTCATGGTGTTTTGTTTTGGCCAAGGAAAACCAGTTGATTATTTTCAGAACTTGCATAAATAAACAAATAAATAAATAAAAATGATACAAATAAATAGTAATAATAAGTAAAGAAAAGTAAGAGAAGACCATTCAAGCTGCATGAAAATAAAATCAAGGATTCTCACTACCACTGTTGCTGTATTTGTTTATAAAGCCAAGATCATGGCCTCAATCTACTGTGTAAAATTGCATCACTTGACATGCTGTCTTCCTCTACAGAGGGATTAAAAACAGAAATGAAATCTTAGAATCCATTTGAAAATCAATTTTGCTTTATTTCCCTTAACTTCAATAATATAATGAAACCCAATCTTCAGATAAAAGGATGAGTAACATGAGCAAACGTGGATTAATAACTGGTATAACTAAGTGATATTATTCTATAGACTTCAAAGGTGTCTGCCTTCTGAATATCACCAGATTTTACAAAAGATCATTCAGATCAACGCTTTAAACGTATGCTATCAAAATAAGCTCAACCAGCTTACAAAAATGACTAGGCATTTTCACTTTCAATAGACACGATTTAAAATGATACCTTTAAAGTAGTGACCAAGCTCGGTGTGGCTTCCATCATTTCTAGCCTCGCTATATTAACTACATCTCAAGAATAAGGATTGCGCTCTTATGGAAAAATTAGGTAGTGAATGTCAGTCTTACTGAGAAGACTAACGGTCATCACTTTATCTAAAAATAGTAAAACATGGATCACACAAATATACGTTTTCTTGTCTGGAAAAAAGCAAGAATTTTCAGAAGGAGCATGAAATCACAAGCAGCATGGATGTTCAGATTTTGTATATTCACAGGCAAAAAAAGAATTCTCATAGAAAATATCCATAGAAAATATGTAATCCTTTATCGCCTTTGGAGAAACTGCATGCATGCAAGAGCAGTTGGTGAATCAGATGCTAGGGGAGTACTGCTTTGTCTTATCCACAAGTCCGTTCTTTCCACTTAAACACAACAACTTCTAAACAGAATTAGGTCATGTTGGAGGAAGATCAAAGAACTGGATTGAGTACCAAAAAACATTCAATGCTGCCAAACTCTTTTAAAACAGCTAAAAGGAAAATATTTGATTTTACTGTACATCAGAAATACTTGAAGGAAAGATATCTTGATACTCTAGGTCATCAAAAGCCCAAAAGGTAAAGCTAAGTTCCAGTGCTACTGATGATACAAAAAATGAAAAATTGTCTTTTGATGCAAATATAAATTACATTACATAAATTACCAAGAAAGATACTGAGCAGGCTCCCACCTAGCATCTGCACTGTAAGCTACACAGTAAAAAGCCAATCAACATCTTCATGCCACTGTCTGGTAAGAAGAATAACCTCCAAAACAACTTCATTGAAAATCTTTTAACTTTCACTAAGATAAACCTTTTATTAAACTGTTTTGAGAGAAAGTGTGTGTGCTCATCCACTAGAAAAAGTGGCTTTTTGCATAAGGGGCTTCTCAAATAAAGCTTATGTACAGTTCAATGAGTGCTTTGAAAATTTAGGCTGTTTAAAATGATTCTGATTTTGTAAGAATCAATTATTATAGAGTCTACACCTCCTGAACAATCGAACTAACATTGTACTCCTAATAAACATCAATGTAATTTGAATCAATACACGTGTTGTACGTTTACACAATCCCAACTCAGCTTTCTGAAACCTTCTTTTGACCTTTCAGATCACAAGAGTATTGCCCTGAGTGCAGGTGTCCAGTTGTGGAAAGGCCTGCCATAATGCTGATGTGTGGTATGAAACTGGGGTGCTAGACACAACTAGTTCCAGTCCACTGCTACTCACTCCTACTGCCCCACAGGACCCATTAGCCAATGAGCAGGCAGCTCAGAGGGAGTGGAGCTCAGAAGAAAGATCCCACAAAAGAGTGGGAACACCTTGTAAGAAGGTCATGGAGAAGGTGCTACGTGCCCCCAGCAACGCTCACCCTGCAGCTCCTGAAGAGCGTATGCTGGATCGGGGAGAGGTGTGAGGAGGAAGGGAAAGCGCAGAGGAGCTACTCTGCAACAGATGAAGGAGTCAGAAACGGAGGGGTGAGGAAGACCTGCTGAGCAGGGAATGGGAAGAATAAATGAAATTTATCTTCCCTAAGTGAAATATGTTTTACTTCTGAGGTAATATTCCCATGGGCTTTCCCCTCTCTCTCTGGCTTTCTGTGGAGGGGGAGTGAGAGAGAGGCTGAGTGAGTGTCTGGTGGCCATAAAATCAACACACCAAATGCACTGTGGCAAAAGCAATATAAAATCAATATACACTGATTAAGTTGACAAGGCACAGTCTCAGCACCTCGATTACTAGGAAGGCAGGTAGATCTTGGTGCATTATACAATAGATGTTCTTACTGATGGTGTCGATCGCCTAAGCAAATTATGCCTTTGAAGAGAAAGTTGTACAGCTGATTCAACGTGTATGTATGAGGTGTGCTTCAACAGTAACGTCTCCTATTTGATTATATTCGTCCACAATATCAGAGGCCGATGCTGGTGGTGTGACAATAGAGGATGTACCTTCTCAACAGTGTTCCACTACAGGTATATTACATACCTGTATATATACATACGTATATACAGGTGTGTTAGTGTTTAGTGTACTTAGCTAACATTTTGACAGTTACCTGCTTTTTTTTCCTTTCCCCCCCCCAAAACTATTGTTATGATTTTCCAGGATCAAAGAACATCTATCACAATTAATTTTCCATAGATCATTTCTTCTTTTTTTCATCATTTTGCGTTCCCTTACTTTCGGGCTCTGAACCTTGCTTCTACAATGCAAAGGGATTCCAGCCACCACATGCATACAGCCAAGACATTTTAGTGTGAACTAGATACTCAGGCATACACAACCTGTAACGCACATGCTACATGTATCCCAACTCAACTTGCACCCCCTACAGCTGTATCTATCATGGCAGCAGCTCTACCCTGATGAGTGGCCAGGCCTAGCCCAGAGTCACAGCAAGGTTTGCAGAGCAGCACTGAAAAATAAAGCAACAGAACTGAGAAAAGCCTGTCACCGGAAGAAAATATTTTCAACAAAGTCACATGGCAAAAGAAGGTAATGACAGTGCTTTCTAACGGGAGATAAGCGCCATAGCAGGTAACCATACAAGGCCATATGACCATACCTAACAGGTAACCATACATAACCTACAAGAACCATAGCAGCAGGTAACAAAGAAAAATTAGCTCACCCCTTCCAGAAACTAGTAACAACTCAAAAGAAGAGCAAACTCAGAGAGATACTGCTCCCTCTGCTGCTAACACTTAAATAAAAGCACCTTTTCCAATCATTGCTTGCACCTGAGCTCCCTGGGAGAGCCTTGACCTCTCCACTAATGTTCAATCATTGGTTCAGGCTGTGAAGGGATGGAGTGCAGCAGAGTTGCCAGGTCACCGCCTGAACCAAAGAGTGAGTAGGTCAGGGCTCAACTCCTGCTGTTTTGGAAACATGAAGTACAACGTGCATCGCGATGCAGGTACAGTACCTATCAATGATGTGATTGACAGGTGATTGTTGCAAGGTGATTGTTGACAGTCTTCTTATGGTTCTGTTGGAACAGTACTTGATGTTCCTTCTGGAGGCTTCTCTTCTTCAGTTTGGGTTTGGGTTCCCTGGTTCCCAGAATTTCAGCACTCCACCACCTGGTGTCATGACATACCCTCGTAGACACTGAAGCACGCTGAAGTGTTGATGCTCCTACCAGTGGTCCTGTGGACTTCACAGCCTCAAGGGGAGTAGTACAGATGTTTAAAAGGTATGAGGAGTGGTGGGTCTGCCTTCAGTGGGAGGATACAGGCTGCGTTTTTGTCTTGAGTCAAACACCTCCACTTATGCTGGGGCATGTCCTGGCCTTTGGTACAACATCCTTTGTCCTGTATTTACCTTTGAAGGTCAATATTAATTATTCTGCCATACGTCCCCCATTTTGGAACTGCAAGCAGCTTTCGTGCCTTCTCTATGTGAGAAGTTAGTCCAGAACAAGGTTTTAACTCACCCTACAAATCCTGCCATGGGGCTGTTCTGCCAGTCGTACAAAGAAAATTGTCTTTCTGCTCTGCAGAGTACAATGAACTTTTCATCTTCTCACTTAACAGCTGTATCTTTTAAAGAATAAAAGTAAATATAAAATTAGCGAGGATTCAGTAACAGTAGGTCAGCTATAAATACTTGCAAATGGGAAACATACAGCGAGCATCTTTGGAATTATGACATTACAGCATTCTGATTTTAGGAAAGTTACAATTAAGCTCCGTTTCAATACAACCAACTCTATATTACAAACTCAACAAAAACGTACGGAGGAGCAGAAGTCCTGCTCAGTGCACTTAGTGCCTTTTACACGGTTATTCAGATACAGCATGGTCACAGCTCTGGCCCGGTTCGACCTGGATCCTTGACTAAATGGCACAGGGGGACCCATGGACCCACCCCCTGTGATGGTTCTGAACACAAAACAGCGGCAACGAGCTAAGGGAGAAAATTAATTTACTAGATATTATAGCACAGTGTGAGAGAATGCAATATAGCACAATACAATTGGAATTGTAGCCTAGCCTAGCCATGTTTGCCTAAAGATGAACTGTTGCTAGCTAAGCGCATATTGCTAATTCTCACATTTGCTCATTCTGCACTAGGCCATTATTCCTGGACCCCTGCTGTCCTGGGATAGAGGTAAGTTGGAAGAAAAAATGTAGGGGAGCATCACTTGCATTCCTCCTAATCCAAAAGAGGGACAGTTTGACCTCCTGTCAGAGGCCCCTTAAGTTGTTCTTTTGCTGAGGGCCTCTTGGCAGAACAGAATAGTCTATAATACAAAAGTTACCATTTTGGTACTTCTTGAGGATTTCATCTTATCTACTAAGTGTGCATAAATGTGGAATAAGAAGCCACTTTCTTCCCATGGGCTTTCCCCTCTCTCTCTGGCTTTCTGTGGAGGGGGAGTGAGAGAGAGGCTGAGTGAGTGTCTGGTGGCCATAAAATCAACACACCAAATGCACTGTGGCAAAAGCAATATAAAATCAATATACACTGATTAAGTTGACAAGGTACAGTCTCAGCACCTTGATTACTAGGAAGTCAGGTAAATCTTGGTGCATTATACAATAGATGTTCTTACTGATGGTGTCGATTGCCTAAGCAAATTAGGCCTTTGAAGAGAAAGTTGTACAGCTGATTCAATGTGTATGTATGAGGTGTGCTTCAACAGTAACATCTCCTATTTGATTATATTCGTCCACAATATCAGAGGCCGATGCTGGTGGTGTGACAACAGATGATATACTTGTAGTGGAACACTGTTGAGAAGGTACATAACATACCTGTATATATGCATACGTATATACAAGTGTATTAGTGTTTAGTGTACTTAGCTAACATTTTGACAGTTACCTGCTTTTTTTTCCTTCCCCCCCCCCCAAAACTATTGTTATGATTTTCCAGGATCAAAGAACATCTATCACAATTAATTTTCCATAGATCATTTCTTCTTTTTTTCATCATTTTGCGTTCCCTTACTTTCGGGCTCTGAACTTTGCTTCTACAAAGCAAAGGGATTCCAGCCACCACATGCATACAGCCAAGACATTTTAGTGTGAATTAGATACTCAGGCATACACAACCTGTAACCCACGTGCTACGTGTATCCCAACTCAACTTGCACCCCCTACAGCTGTATCTATCATGGCAGCAGCTCTACCCTGATGAGTGGCCAGGCCTAGCCCAGAGTCACAGCAAGGTTTGCAGAGCAGCACTGAAAAATAAAGCAACAGAACTGAGAAAAGCCTGTCACCGGAAGAAAATTTTTGGTCTTGCTTTGGAGCAAATTCTTTGGTCTTGCTACTCTGCTATCACTGTCGTGCTTTTCATTGTGTTACAACCAGTAATTTAAGTGACTTGCTAAAACGTACAGGGCAAGGGCAGTATTTAAGTGAGCCAGGAGATATTTTGCCTTGTATTTAATCTTTTTCTTCTTACAAAGTAGCCCTGCGTGAGGAAGTTTGTGTGAGGAACATTTGTTTTGTGGAAGCTGATTCAGGAGAACTCAATTTTTAATATTCCAAAGGGAAATCTCTCTGGAGTTACGACTACAAGCAGGCAAGCAACAACTGAATCTAATGTAGAAGTTTAGGACCATATGAAAAGACAGCTACATTAGCGAACTGGACTGCCTGCATGAGTATACTCCCTGGGATTCAACAAAATCTAAATTTTCACTTTATTTCTTTGATTACCATTCACTCACTACTTCAAAATCTCAATTTTAATTCTATACCAATTTTCATTTTTCATTGCCTTTTTCAAAATGTTTAGTACTGTATGTACTTTATACTATATATACTTATAATGGTTTAATCCCTCTGTAACAGATACATTTTGGTTAGAATTCACAATGTTTTTTGAAGATCTGTGCAGGTCATTCGACAAATTCAAGGGAAACTTACAGCACTTTACTTGTTATTGGAACAGATGGATGTGTTTCGCCCATTCATCTTCTTCCATGTCCTTCTAAATTATTTGTCAATTTATCAGACAAACAAGATGGTGAGACTAATTTTTTATGTCATTTAAAGATGATGTTTATGCAATATAATATATTTTGCATCTATTATCTGAACGTCTTTATTTATCAGTAATATCAGTGTGGCTCATAATTTGAGGAAATTGATCAGTCTCATCCATCCCTTGGCCAGGCTGGGCTGCTCCAGGAGGCAGATGATATGGCAGGGTGAGCAGGCGGAAGCGTGAGCAAAACTGTTTTAGAGGCAGAATGTTCTTGTTTCACAGTATTGCAGATATGCAATCCTGCATTCAGGATGGAAGAAAGGGGCCTAGAATTTCAAAGAGATATGATGCAAAGTGGACAATGAGGGTCATTGCAAAAATTGTCCTTCTTTAGGGAACAAAACTTGCCTCCTGTTGAGTTCAATGACAGTCCTGCTATTGATTTGTGCCTGCCCTATCTATTCATTTTTCTGCTCCCCTGATTTTTTTTTTTTTTTTTTTTTCCACTTTTGCTCAGATTAATGACTTGCTTCATTCCTTAACTTTATCCTCTCTTCCCGAAAAGTGTTGTCAGCAGGTCAAGGTAGATGATCCTGCCCCTCTGCTCTGCATTGGTAAAGTCCGTATGGAAAAAATTGCACCCACCAACATTCACCGACACTTGCTGGATGGAGTCCAGACAATGGACATGAGCTCAGGGAGCTGGTAGATGTTGGACTTCAGCAGTGGTGACAACAGCAGTAGTTTACCTCTGCTGGTGCAGATTTTTACAAATGCAGCATGCAGGCTCATGTTCATTGCTAAATCACATCAAAAATGCATAGCTAGTGGTGGTGTCTATGTTAAAAAATAGTATTTTGAAGCTGAGAGTTTTCTCTCTCAAGTAATGTGATGGTTGTATGGGAACTGTTGATCACAGCCTGGACCTCTTATTGACCACCTGAGGCAAGCAATAAGTCAGCCATGGGAGCACAGGTGAAAGCAATTTGCCAGTGCTACCAGGAAGGGGTGGAGATCCCATTTAAGGGCTGACTCCCACTGAGGAGGGATCTCTTTCTGGAGGTTGCTCTCTGGGGTGTTTACTGTGAGCCTGTGAGTCCAGTTAGCATTTCCTTTTTTTTTTTTTTTTCTTTTTTTTTTTTTTCTTTTTAAATGTATATATCTTTTCATCATGGTTATCTTATGAAGCCTAACCTTTGTGCATCTGTTGATTGTAGAAGCCCCTAGCCTACAATATTACCATAGTAGTAAGAATGTTACAGTTTTCTGAGAAAGTAATAAAAAGGAGTAAAGAAATTTCTCTTGTTTTGAGAAATATTGCTTTCTCCAGCCTTTTTGAAGAAAGGTTAGACTAGAGAAGCTGCAATTACGTGGTAAAGTCATTCTTAATGCTTCTTATCTGCAACATCCTTTTTTTTTTTTTTAACTTCTTTTTATAATGAATACATGGCAGAATACCTTACCCATGAGCAGGTAACTTTTCTTAAAAGCATAACTTTTGACGCTCTTGACAGCAATACCTGAAATGCAGTTTGTGAGTCTTGGAAAAGGAAGGCAGACAGAAAAAAGACACCACGTAGTCTGGATTTGATGAACATTAGTCTGTTGCTCTCAGTTTGTTGCAGAACTGAACTTCTACAATGGCATACAGTGCAGATCACACAAAGGCTTTGGCAGAAGTTTTTCGTTATTAAAGACTGGGACAAATTTTCTGCCTTTAAAATAATGTTCAGATCCAAGTGTATGAGAGATTTTGGCCACATGAACAGGCATGACCACTGTGGTGGAAATGCTAAGTCAGGGCTTGAAACAGTGATTGAGCACCTAGTAGTAAGGCAGGGCCAAGCCAGGGGAGCTCAAGTGTATGCAGTGCACATGAATGACCAGTATGGGTATTGACAGGATCTTCCTCTTCCCAGACCTCATTTAAGTGTTGGCAGTGGAGGTGAGGGTATCTCATCTGGAGATCCCTGCATAGCTGAGGCCTTCCAAGGATAAGCAGGTTTTTGTTCCTTCTTTCTGTCTCCATGACTGCTCTGTTTAGCAAGTTTTCATTCACTGCAGCCTGGGGTCTTGCTACTCTGCTTCTTATCTGCAACATCCTTTTTTTTTTTTTTAACTTCTTTTTATAATGAATACATGGCAGAATACCTTACCCATGAGCGGATAACTTTTCTTAAAAGCATAACTTTTGACGCTCTTGACAGCAATACCTGAAATGCAGTTTGTGAGTCTTGGAAAAGGAAGGCAGACAGAAAAAAGACACCACGTAGTCTGGATTTGATGAACATTAGTCTGTTGCTCTCAGTTTGTTGCAGAACTGAACTTCTACAATGGCATACATTGCAGATCACACAAAGGCTTTGGCAGAAGTTTTTCGTTATTAAAGACTGGGACAAATTTACTGCCTTTAAAATAATGTTCAGATCCAAGTGTATGAGAGATTTTGGCCACATGAACAGGCATGACCACTGTGGTGGAAATGCTAAGTCAGGGCTTGAAACAGTGATTGAGCACCTAGTAGTAAGGCAGGGCCAAGCCAGGGGAGCTCAAGTGTATGCAGTGCACATGAATGACCAGTATGGGTATTGACAGGATCTTCCTCTTCCCAGACCTCATTTAAGTGTTGGCAGTGGAGGTGAGGGTATCTCATCTGGAGATCCCTGCATAGCTGAGGCCTTCCAAGGATAAGCAGGTTTTTGTTCCTTCTTTCTGTCTCCATGACTGCTCTGTTTAGCAAGTTTTCATTCACTGCAGCCTGGGGTCTTGCTACTCTGCTTCTTATCTGCAACATCCTTTTTTTTTTTTTAACTTCTTTTTATAATGAATACATGGCAGAATACCTTACCCATGAGCGGATAACTTTTCTTAAAAGCATAACTTTTGACGCTCTTGACAGCAATACCTGAAATGCGTCAATAACTCAATAGCTGAGGCCTTCCAAGGATAAGCAGGTTTTTGTTCCTTCTTTCTGTCTCCATGACTGCTCTGTTTAGCAAGTTTTCACTCACTGCAGCCTGGGGTCTTGCTACTCTGCTATCACTGTCGTGCTTTTCATTGTGTTACAACCAGTAATTTAAGTGACTTGCTAAAACTTACAGGGCAAGGGCAGTATTTAAGTGAGCCAGGAGATATTTTGCCTTGTATTTAATCTTTTTCTTCTTACAAAGTAGCCCTGCGTGAGGAAGTTTGTGTGAGGAACATTTGTTTTGTGGAAGCTGATTCAGGAGAACTCAATTTTTAATATTCCAAAGGGAAATCTCTCTGGAGTTACGACTACAAGCAGGCAAGCAACAACTGAATCTAATGTAGAAGTTTAGGACCATATGAAAAGACAGCTACATTAGCGAACTGGACTGCCTGCATGAGTATACTCCCTGGGATTCAACAAAATCTAAATTTTCACTTTATTTCTTTGATTACCATTCACTCACTACTTCAAAATCTCAATTTTAATTCTATACCAATTTTCATTTTTCATTGCCTTTTTCAAAATGTTTAGTACTGTATGTACTTTATACTATATATACTTATAATGGTTTAATCCCTCTGTAACAGATACATTTTGGTTAGAATTCACAATGTTTTTTGAAGATCTGTGCAGGTCATTCGACAAATTCAAGGGAAACTTACAGCACTTTACTTGTTATTGGAACAGATGGATGTGTTTCGCCCATTCATCTTCTTCCATGTCCTTCTAAATTATTTGTCAATTTATCAGACAAACAAGATGGTGAGACTAATTTTTTATGTCATTTAAAGATGATGTTTATGCAATATAATATATTTTGCATCTATTATCTGAACGTCTTTATTTATCAGTAATATCAGTGTGGCTCATAATTTGAGGAAATTGATCAGTCTCATCCATCCCTTGGCCAGGCTGGGCTGCTCCAGGAGGCAGATGATGTGGCAGGGTGAGCAGGCGGAAGCGTGAGCAAAACTGTTTTAGAGGCAGAATGTTCTTGTTTCACAGTATTGCAGATATGCAATCCTGCATTCAGGATGGAAGAAAGGGGCCTAGAATTTCAAAGAGATATGATGCAAAGTGGACAATGAGGGTCATTGCAAAAATTGTCCTTCTTTAGGGAACAAAACTTGCCTCCTGTTGAGTTCAATGACAGTCCTGCTATTGATTTGTGCCTGCCCTATCTATTCATTTTTCTGCTCCCCTGATTTTTTTTTTTTTTTTTTTCCACTTTTGCTCAGATTAATGACTTGCTTCATTCCTTAACTTTATCCTCTCTTCCCGAAAAGTGTTGTCAGCAGGTCAAGGTAGATGATCCTGCCCCTCTGCTCTGCATTGGTAAAGTCCGTATGGAAAAAATTGCACCCACCAACATTCACCGACATTTGCTGGATGGAGTCCAGACAATGGACATGAGCTCAGGGAGCTGGTAGATGTTGGACTTCAGCAGTGGTGACAACAGCAGTAGTTTACCTCTGCTGGTGCAGATTTTTACAAATGCAGCATGCAGGCTCATGTTCATTGCTAAATCACATCAAAAATGCATAGCTAGTGGTGGTGTCTATGTTAAAAAATAGTATTTTGAAGCTGAGAGTTTTCTCTCTCAAGTAATGTGATGGTTGTATGGGAACTGTTGATCACAGCCTGGACCTCTTATTGACCACCTGAGGCAAGCAATAAGTCAGCCATGGGAGCACAGGTGAAAGCAATTTGCCAGTGCTACCAGGAAGGGGTGGAGATCCCATTTAAGGGCTGACTCCCACTGAGGAGGGATCTCTTTCTGGAGGTTGCTCTCTGGGGTGTTTACTGTGAGCCTGTGAGTCCAGTTAGCATTTCCTTTTTTTTTTTTTTTTCTTTTTTTTTTTTTTCTTTTTAAATGTATATATCTTTTCATCATGGTTATCTTATGAAGCCTAACCTTTGTGCATCTGTTGATTGTAGAAGCCCCTAGCCTACAATATTACCATAGTAGTAAGAATGTTACAGTTTTCTGAGAAAGTAATAAAAAGGAGTAAAGAAATTTCTCTTGTTTTGAGAAATATTGCTTTCTCCAGCCTTTTTGAAGAAAGGTTAGACTAGAGAAGCTGCAATTACGTGGTAAAGTCATTCTTAATGCTTCTTATCTGCAACATCCTTTTTTTTTTTTTTAACTTCTTTTTATAATGAATACATGGCAGAATACCTTACCCATGAGCGGATAACTTTTCTTAAAAGCATAACTTTTGACGCTCTTGACAGCAATACCTGAAATGCAGTTTGTGAGTCTTGGAAAAGGAAGGCAGACAGAAAAAAGACACCACGTAGTCTGGATTTGATGAACATTAGTCTGTTGCTCTCAGTTTGTTGCAGAACTGAACTTCTACAATGGCATACAGTGCAGATCACACAAAGGCTTTGGCGGAAGTTTTTCGTTATTAAAGACCGGGACAAATTTTCTGCCTTTAAAATAATGTTCAGATCCAAGTGTATGAGAGATTTTGGCCACATGAACAGGCATGACCACTGTGGTGGAAATGCTAAGTCAGGGCTTGAAACAGTGATTGAGCACCTAGTAGTAAGGCAGGGCCAAGCCAGGGGAGCTCAAGTGTATGCAGTGCACATGAATGACCAGTATGGGTATTGACAGGATCTTCCTCTTCCCAGACCTCATTTAAGTGTTGGCAGTGGAGGTGAGGGTATCTCATCTGGAGATCCCTGCATAGCTGAGGCCTTCCAAGGATAAGCAGGTTTTTGTTCCTTCTTTCTGTCTCCATGACTGCTCTGTTTAGCAAGTTTTCACTCACTGCAGCCTGGGGTCTTGCTACTCTGCTATCACTGTCGTGCTTTTCATTGTGTTACAACCAGTAATTTAAGTGACTTGCTAAAACGTACAGGGCAAGGGCAGTATTTAAGTGAGCCAGGAGATATTTTGCCTTGTATTTAATCTTTTTCTTCTTACAAAGTAGCCCTGCGTGAGGAAGTTTGTGTGAGGAACATTTGTTTTGTGGAAGCTGATTCAGGAGAACTCAATTTTTAATATTCCAAAGGGAAATCTCTCTGGAGTTACGACTACAAGCAGGCAAGCAACAACTGAATCTAATGTAGAAGTTTAGGACCATATGAAAAGACAGCTACATTAGCGAACTGGACTGCCTGCATGAGTATACTCCCTGGGATTCAACAAAATCTAAATTTTCACTTTATTTCTTTGATTACCATTCACTCACTACTTCAAAATCTCAATTTTAATTCTATACCAATTTTCATTTTTCATTGCCTTTTTCAAAATGTTTAGTACTGTATGTACTTTATACTATATATACTTATAATGGTTTAATCCCTCTGTAACAGATACATTTTGGTTAGAATTCACAATGTTTTTTGAAGATCTGTGCAGGTCATTCGACAAATTCAAGGGAAACTTACAGCACTTTACTTGTTATTGGAACAGATGGATGTGTTTCGCCCATTCATCTTCTTCCATGTCCTTCTAAATTATTTGTCAATTTATCAGACAAACAAGATGGTGAGACTAATTTTTTATGTCATTTAAAGATGATGTTTATGCAATATAATATATTTTGCATCTATTATCTGAACGTCTTTATTTATCAGTAATATCAGTGTGGCTCATAATTTGAGGAAATTGATCAGTCTCATCCATCCCTTGGCCAGGCTGGGCTGCTCCAGGAGGCAGATGATGTGGCAGGGTGAGCAGGCGGAAGCGTGAGCAAAACTGTTTTAGAGGCAGAATGTTCTTGTTTCACAGTATTGCAGATATGCAATCCTGCATTCAGGATGGAAGAAAGGGGCCTAGAATTTCAAAGAGATATGATGCAAAGTGGACAATGAGGGTCATTGCAAAAATTGTCCTTCTTTAGGGAACAAAACTTGCCTCCTGTTGAGTTCAATGACAGTCCTGCTATTGATTTGTGCCTGCCCTATCTATTCATTTTTCTGCTCCCCTGATTTTTTTTTTTTTTTTTTTTTTCCACTTTTGCTCAGATTAATGACTTGCTTCATTCCTTAACTTTATCCTCTCTTCCCGAAAAGTGTTGTCAGCAGGTCAAGGTAGATGATCCTGCCCCTCTGCTCTGCATTGGTAAAGTCCGTATGGAAAAAATTGCACCCACCAACATTCACCGACACTTGCTGGATGGAGTCCAGACAATGGACATGAGCTCAGGGAGCTGGTAGATGTTGGACTTCAGCAGTGGTGACAACAGCAGTAGTTTACCTCTGCTGGTGCAGATTTTTACAAATGCAGCATGCAGGCTCATGTTCATTGCTAAATCACATCAAAAATGCATAGCTAGTGGTGGTGTCTATGTTAAAAAATAGTATTTTGAAGCTGAGAGTTTTCTCTCTCAAGTAATGTGATGGTTGTATGGGAACTGTTGATCACAGCCTGGACCTCTTATTGACCACCTGAGGCAAGCAATAAGTCAGCCATGGGAGCACAGGTGAAAGCAATTTGCCAGTGCTACCAGGAAGGGGTGGAGATCCCATTTAAGGGCTGACTCCCACTGAGGAGGGATCTCTTTCTGGAGGTTGCTCTCTGGGGTGTTTACTGTGAGCCTGTGAGTCCAGTTAGCATTTCCTTTTTTTTTTTTTTTTCTTTTTTTTTTTTTTCTTTTTAAATGTATATATCTTTTCATCATGGTTATCTTATGAAGCCTAACCTTTGTGCATCTGTTGATTGTAGAAGCCCCTAGCCTACAATATTACCATAGTAGTAAGAATGTTACAGTTTTCTGAGAAAGTAATAAAAAGGAGTAAAGAAATTTCTCTTGTTTTGAGAAATATTGCTTTCTCCAGCCTTTTTGAAGAAAGGTTAGACTAGAGAAGCTGCAATTACGTGGTAAAGTCATTCTTAATGCTTCTTATCTGCAACATCCTTTTTTTTTTTTTTAACTTCTTTTTATAATGAATACATGGCAGAATACCTTACCCATGAGCAGGTAACTTTTCTTAAAAGCATAACTTTTGACGCTCTTGACAGCAATACCTGAAATGCAGTTTGTGAGTCTTGGAAAAGGAAGGCAGACAGAAAAAAGACACCACGTAGTCTGGATTTGATGAACATTAGTCTGTTGCTCTCAGTTTGTTGCAGAACTGAACTTCTACAATGGCATACAGTGCAGATCACACAAAGGCTTTGGCAGAAGTTTTTCGTTATTAAAGACTGGGACAAATTTTCTGCCTTTAAAATAATGTTCAGATCCAAGTGTATGAGAGATTTTGGCCACATGAACAGGCATGACCACTGTGGTGGAAATGCTAAGTCAGGGCTTGAAACAGTGATTGAGCACCTAGTAGTAAGGCAGGGCCAAGCCAGGGGAGCTCAAGTGTATGCAGTGCACATGAATGACCAGTATGGGTATTGACAGGATCTTCCTCTTCCCAGACCTCATTTAAGTGTTGGCAGTGGAGGTGAGGGTATCTCATCTGGAGATCCCTGCATAGCTGAGGCCTTCCAAGGATAAGCAGGTTTTTGTTCCTTCTTTCTGTCTCCATGACTGCTCTGTTTAGCAAGTTTTCATTCACTGCAGCCTGGGGTCTTGCTACTCTGCTTCTTATCTGCAACATCCTTTTTTTTTTTTTAACTTCTTTTTATAATGAATACATGGCAGAATACCTTACCCATGAGCGGATAACTTTTCTTAAAAGCATAACTTTTGACGCTCTTGACAGCAATACCTGAAATGCAGTTTGTGAGTCTTGGAAAAGGAAGGCAGACAGAAAAAAGACACCACGTAGTCTGGATTTGATGAACATTAGTCTGTTGCTCTCAGTTTGTTGCAGAACTGAACTTCTACAATGGCATACAGTGCAGATCACACAAAGGCTTTGGCAGAAGTTTTTCGTTATTAATGACCGGGATAATTTTTCTGCCTTTAAAATAATGTTCAGATCCAAGTGTATGAGAGATTTTGGCCACATGAACAGGCATGACCACTGTGGTGGAAATGCTAAGTCAGGGCTTGAAACAGTGATTGAGCACCTAGTAGTAAGGCAGGGCCAAGCCAGGGGAGCTCAAGTGTATGCAGTGCACATGAATGACCAGTATGGGTATTGACAGGATCTTCCTCTTCCCAGACCTCATTTAAGTGTTGGCAGTGGAGGTGAGGGTATCTCATCTGGAGATCCCTGCATAGCTGAGGCCTTCCAAGGATAAGCAGGTTTTTGTTCCTTCTTTCTGTCTCCATGACTGCTCTGTTTAGCAAGTTTTCACTCACTGCAGCCTGGGGTCTTGCTACTCTGCTATCACTGTCGTGCTTTTCATTGTGTTACAACCAGTAATTTAAGTGACTTGCTAAAACGTACAGGGCAAGGGCAGTATTTAAGTGAGCCAGGAGATATTTTGCCTTGTATTTAATCTTTTTCTTCTTACAAAGTAGCCCTGCGTGAGGAAGTTTGTGTGAGGAACATTTGTTTTGTGGAAGCTGATTCAGGAGAACTCAATTTTTAATATTCCAAAGGGAAATCTCTCTGGAGTTACGACTACAAGCAGGCAAGCAACAACTGAATCTAATGTAGAAGTTTAGGACCATATGAAAAGACAGCTACATTAGCGAACTGGACTGCCTGCATGAGTATACTCCCTGGGATTCAACAAAATCTAAATTTTCACTTTATTTCTTTGATTACCATTCACTCACTACTTCAAAATCTCAATTTTAATTCTATACCAATTTTCATTTTTCATTGCCTTTTTCAAAATGTTTAGTACTGTATGTACTTTATACTATATATACTTATAATGGTTTAATCCCTCTGTAACAGATACATTTTGGTTAGAATTCACAATGTTTTTTGAAGATCTGTGCAGGTCATTCGACAAATTCAAGGGAAACTTACAGCACTTTACTTGTTATTGGAACAGATGGATGTGTTTCGCCCATTCATCTTCTTCCATGTCCTTCTAAATTATTTGTCAATTTATCAGACAAACAAGATGGTGAGACTAATTTTTTATGTCATTTAAAGATGATGTTTATGCAATATAATATATTTTGCATCTATTATCTGAACGTCTGTATTTATCAGTAATATCAGTGTGGCTCATAATTTGAGGAAATTGATCAGTCTCATCCATCCCTTGGCCAGGCTGGGCTGCTCCAGGAGGCAGATGATGTGGCAGGGTGAGCAGGCGGAAGTGTGAGCAAAATTGTTTTAGAGGCAGAATGTTCTTGTTTCACAGTACTGCAGATATGCAATCCTGCATTCAGGATGGAAGAAAGGGGCCTAGAATTTCAAAGAGATATGATGCAAAGTGGACAATGAGGGTCATTGCAAAAATTGTCCTTCTTTAGGGAACAAAACTTGCCTCCTGTTGAGTTCAATGACAGTCCTGCTATTGATTTGTGCCTGCCCTATCTATTCATTTTTCTGCTCCCCTGATTTTTTTTTATTTTTTTTTTTCCACTTTTGCTCAGATTAATGACTTGCTTCATTCCTTAACTTTATCCTCTCTTCCCGAAAAGTGTTGTCAGCAGGTCAAGGTAGATGATCCTGCCCCTCTGCTCTGCATTGGTAAAGTCCGTATGGAAAAAATTGCACCCACCAACATTCACCGACACTTGCTGGATGGAGTCCAGACAATGGACATGAGCTCACGGAGCTGGTAGATGTTGGACTTCAGCAGTGGTGACAACAGCAGTAGTTTACCTCTGCTGGTGCAGATTTTTACAAATGCAGCATGCAGGCTCATGTTCATTGCTAAATCACATCAAAAATGCATAGCTAGTGGTGGTGTCTATGTTAAAAAATAGTATTTTGAAGCTGAGAGTTTTCTCTCTCAAGTAATGTGATGGTTGTATGGGAACTGTTGATCACAGCCTGGACCTCTTATTGACCACCTGAGGCAAGCAATAAGTCAGCCATGGGAGCACAGGTGAAAGCAATTTGCCAGTGCTACCAGGAAGGGGTGGAGATCCCATTTAAGGGCTGACTCCCACTGAGGAGGGATCTCTTTCTGGAGGTTGCTCTCTGGGGTGTTTACTGTGAGCCTGTGAGTCCAGTTAGCATTTCCTTTTTTTTTTTTTTTTTCTTTTTTTTTTTTTCTTTTTAAATGTATATATCTTTTCATCATGGTTATCTTATGAAGCCTAACCTTTGTGCATCTGTTGATTGTAGAAGCCCCTAGCCTACAATATTACCATAGTAGTAAGAATGTTACAGTTTTCTGAGAAAGTAATAAAAAGGAGTAAAGAAATTTCTCTTGTTTTGAGAAATATTGCTTTCTCCAGCCTTTTTGAGGTAAACTACTGCTGTTGTCACCACTGCTGAAGTCCAACATCTACCAGCTCCCTGAGCTCATGTCCATTGTCTGGACTCCATCCAGCAAGTGTCGGTGAATGTTGGTGGGTGCAATTTTTTCCATACGGACTTTACCAATGCAGAGCAGAGGGGCAGGATCATCTACCTTGACCTGCTGACAACACTTTTCGGGAAGAGAGGATAAAGTTAAGGAATGAAGCAAGTCATTAATCTGAGCAAAAGTGGAAAAAAAAAAAAAAAAAAATCAGGGGAGCAGAAAAATGAATAGATAGGGCAGGCACAAATCAATAGCAGGACTGTCATTGAACTCAACAGGAGGCAAGTTTTGTTCCCTAAAGAAGGACAATTTTTGCAATGACCCTCATTGTCCACTTTGCATCATATCTCTTTGAAATTCTAGGCCCCTTTCTTCCATCCTGAATGCAGGATTGCATATCTGCAATACTGTGAAACAAGAACATTCTGCCTCTAAAACAATTTTGCTCACACTTCCGCCTGCTCACCCTGCCACATCATCTGCCTCCTGGAGCAGCCCAGCCTGGCCAAGGGATGGATGAGACTGATCAATTTCCTCAAATTATGAGCCACACTGATATTACTGATAAATACAGACGTTCAGATAATAGATGCAAAATATATTATATTGCATAAACATCATCTTTAAATGACATAAAAAATTAGTCTCACCATCTTGTTTGTCTGATAAATTGACAAATAATTTAGAAGGACATGGAAGAAGATGAATGGGCGAAACACATCCATCTGTTCCAATAACAAGTAAAGTGCTGTAAGTTTCCCTTGAATTTGTCGAATGACCTGCACAGATCTTCAAAAAACATTGTGAATTCTAACCAAAATGTATCTGTTACAGAGGGATTAAACCATTATAAGTATATATAGTATAAAGTACATACAGTACTAAACATTTTGAAAAAGGCAATGAAAAATGAAAATTGGTATAGAATTAAAATTGAGATTTTGAAGTAGTGAGTGAATGGTAATCAAAGAAATAAAGTGAAAATTTAGATTTTGTTGAATCCCAGGGAGTATACTCATGCAGGCAGTCCAGTTCGCTAATGTAGCTGTCTTTTCATATGGTCCTAAACTTCTACATTAGATTCAGTTGTTGCTTGCCTGCTTGTAGTCGTAACTCCAGAGAGATTTCCCTTTGGAATATTAAAAATTGAGTTCTCCTGAATCAGCTTCCACAAAACAAATGTTCCTCACACAAACTTCCTCACGCAGGGCTACTTTGTAAGAAGAAAAAGATTAAATACAAGGCAAAATATCTCCTGGCTCACTTAAATACTGCCCTTGCCCTGTACGTTTTAGCAAGTCACTTAAATTACTGGTTGTAACACAATGAAAAGCACGACAGTGATAGCAGAGTAGCAAGACCAAAGAATTTGCTCCAAAGCAAGACCAAAAATTTTCTTCCGGTGACAGGCTTTTCTCAGTTCTGTTGCTTTATTTTTCAGTGCTGCTCTGCAAACCTTGCTGTGACTCTGGGCTAGGCCTGGCCACTCATCAGGGTAGAGCTGCTGCCATGATAGATACAGCTGTAGGGGGTGCAAGTTGAGTTGGGATACACGTAGCACGTGGGTTACAGGTTGTGTATGCCTGAGTATCTAATTCACACTAAAATGTCTTGGCTGTATGCATGTGGTGGCTGGAATCCCTTTGCTTTGTAGAAGCAAAGTTCAGAGCCCGAAAGTAAGGGAATGCAAAATGATGAAAAAAAGAAGAAATGATCTATGGAAAATTAATTGTGATAGATGTTCTTTGATCCTGGAAAATCATAACAATAGTTTTGGGGGGGGGAAAGGAAAAAAAAGCAGGTAACTGTCAAAATGTTAGCTAAGTACACTAAACACTAATACACTTGTATATACGTATGCATATATACAGGTATGTTATGTACCTTCTCAACAGTGTTCCACTACAAGTATATCATCTGTTGTCACACCACCAGCATCGGCCTCTGATATTGTGGACGAATATAATCAAATAGGAGATGTTACTGTTGAAGCACACCTCATACATACACATTGAATCAGCTGTACAACTTTCTCTTCAAAGGCCTAATTTGCTTAGGCAATCGACACCATCAGTAAGAACATCTATTGTATAATGCACCAAGATTTACCTGACTTCCTAGTAATCAAGGTGCTGAGACTGTACCTTGTCAACTTAATCAGTGTATATTGATTTTATATTGCTTTTGCCACAGTGCATTTGGTGTGTTGATTTTATGGCCACCAGACACTCACTCAGCCTCTCTCTCACTCCCCCTCCACAGAAAGCCAGAGAGAGAGGGGAAAGCCCATGGGAAGAAAGTGGCTTCTTATTCCACATTTATGCACACTTAGTAGATAAGATGAAATCCTCAAGAAGTACCAAAATGGTAACTTTTGTATTATAGACTATTCTGTTCTGCCAAGAGGCCCTCAGCAAAAGAACAACTTAAGGGGCCTCTGACAGGAGGTCAAACTGTCCCTCTTTTGGATTAGGAGGAATGCAAGTGATGCTCCCCTACATTTTTTCTTCCAACTTACCTCTATCCCAGGACAGCAGGGGTCCAGGAATAATGGCCTAGTGCAGAATGAGCAAATGTGAGAATTAGCAATATGCGCTTAGCTAGCAACAGTTCATCTTTAGGCAAACATGGCTAGGCTAGGCTACAATTCCAATTGTATTGTGCTATATTGCATTCTCTCACACTGTGCTATAATATCTAGTAAATTAATTTTCTCCCTTAGCTCGTTGCCGCTGTTTTGTGTTCAGAACCATCACAGGGGGTGGGTCCATGGGTCCCCCTGTGCCATTTAGTCAAGGATCCAGGTCGAACCGGGCCAGAGTTGTGACCATGCTGTATCTGAATAACCGTGTAAAAGGCACTAAGTGCACTGAGCAGGACTTCTGCTCCTCCGTACGTTTTTGTTGAGTTTGTAATATAGAGTTGGTTGTATTGAAACGGAGCTTAATTGTAACTTTCCTAAAATCAGAATGCTGTAATGTCATAATTCCAAAGATGCTCGCTGTATGTTTCCCATTTGCAAGTATTTATAGCTGACCTACTGTTACTGAATCCTCGCTAATTTTATATTTACTTTTATTCTTTAAAAGATACAGCTGTTAAGTGAGAAGATGAAAAGTTCATTGTACTCTGCAGAGCAGAAAGACAATTTTCTTTGTACGACTGGCAGAACAGCCCCATGGCAGGATTTGTAGGGTGAGTTAAAACCTTGTTCTGGACTAACTTCTCACATAGAGAAGACACGAAAGCTGCTTGCAGTTCCAAAATGGGGGACGTATGGCAGAATAATTAATATTGACCTTCAAAGGTAAATACAGGACAAAGGATGTTGTACCAAAGGCCAGGACATGCCCCAGCATAAGTGGAGGTGTTTGACTCAAGACAAAAACGCAGCCTGTATCCTCCCACTGAAGGCAGACCCACCACTCCTCATACCTTTTAAACATCTGTACTACTCCCCTTGAGGCTGTGAAGTCCACAGGACCACTGGTAGGAGCATCAACACTTCAGCGTGCTTCAGTGTCTACGAGGGTATGTCATGACACCAGGTGGTGGAGTGCTGAAATTCTGGGAACCAGGGAACCCAAACCCAAACTGAAGAAGAGAAGCCTCCAGAAGGAACATCAAGTACTGTTCCAACAGAACCATAAGAAGACTGTCAACAATCACCTTGCAACAATCACCTGTCAATCACATCATTGATAGGTACTGTACCTGCATCGCGATGCACGTTGTACTTCATGTTTCCAAAACAGCAGGAGTTGAGCCCTGACCTACTCACTCTTTGGTTCAGGCGGTGACCTGGCAACTCTGCTGCACTCCATCCCTTCACAGCCTGAACCAATGATTGAACATTAGTGGAGAGGTCAAGGCTCTCCCAGGGAGCTCAGGTGCAAGCAATGATTGGAAAAGGTGCTTTTATTTAAGTGTTAGCAGCAGAGGGAGCAGTATCTCTCTGAGTTTGCTCTTCTTTTGAGTTGTTACTAGTTTCTGGAAGGGGTGAGCTAATTTTTCTTTGTTACCTGCTGCTATGGTTCTTGTAGGTTATGTATGGTTACCTGTTAGGTATGGTCATATGGCCTTGTATGGTTACCTGCTATGGCGCTTATCTCCCGTTAGAAAGCACTGTCATTACCTTCTTTTGCCATGTGACTTTGTTGAAAATATTTTCTTCCGGTGACAGGCTTTTCTCAGTTCTGTTGCTTTATTTTTCAGTGCTGCTCTGCAAACCTTGCTGTGACTCTGGGCTAGGCCTGGCCACTCATCAGGGTAGAGCTGCTGCCATGATAGATACAGCTGTAGGGGGTGCAAGTTGAGTTGGGATACATGTAGCATGTGCGTTACAGGTTGTGTATGCCTGAGTATCTAGTTCACACTAAAATGTCTTGGCTGTATGCATGTGGTGGCTGGAATCCCTTTGCATTGTAGAAGCAAGGTTCAGAGCCCGAAAGTAAGGGAACGCAAAATGATGAAAAAAAGAAGAAATGATCTATGGAAAATTAATTGTGATAGATGTTCTTTGATCCTGGAAAATCATAACAATAGTTTTGGGGGGGGGAAAGGAAAAAAAAGCAGGTAACTGTCAAAATGTTAGCTAAGTACACTAAACACTAACACACCTGTATATACGTATGTATATATACAGGTATGTAATATACCTGTAGTGGAACACTGTTGAGAAGGTACATCCTCTATTGTCACACCACCAGCATCGGCCTCTGATATTGTGGACGAATATAATCAAATAGGAGACGTTACTGTTGAAGCACACCTCATACATACACGTTGAATCAGCTGTACAACTTTCTCTTCAAAGGCATAATTTGCTTAGGCGATCGACACCATCAGTAAGAACATCTATTGTATAATGCACCAAGATCTACCTGACTTCCTAGTAATCGAGGTGCTGAGACTGTGCCTTGTCAACTTAATCAGTGTATATTGATTTTATATTGCTTTTGCCACAGTGCATTTGGTGTGTTGATTTTATGGCCACCAGACACTCACTCAGCCTCTCTCTCACTCCCCCTCCACAGAAAGCCAGAGAGAGAGGGGAAAGCCCATGGGAATATTACCTCAGAAGTAAAACATATTTCACTTAGGGAAGATAAATTTCATTTATTCTTCCCATTCCCTGCTCAGCAGGTCTTCCTCACCCCTCTGTTTCTGACTCCTTCATCTGTTGCAGAGTAGCTCCTCTGTGCTTTCCCTTCCTCCTCACACCTCTCCCCGATCCAGCTCTTCAGGAGCTGCAGGGTGAGCGTTGCTGGGGGCACGTAGCACCTTCTCCATGACCTTCTTACAAGGTGTTCCCACTCTTTTGTGGGATCTTTCTTCTGAGCTCCGCTCCCTCTGAGCTGCCTGCTCATTGGCTAATGGGTCCTGTGGGGCAGTAGGAGTGAGTAGCAGTGGACTGGAACTAGTTGTGTCTAGCACCCCAGTTTCATACCACACATCAGCATTATGGCAGGCCTTTCCACAACTGGACACCTGCACTCAGGGCAATACTCTTGTGATCTGAAAGGTCAAAAGAAGGTTTCAGAAAGCTGAGTTGGGATTGTGTAAACGTACAACACGTGTATTGATTCAAATTACATTGATGTTTATTAGGAGTACAATGTTAGTTCGATTGTTCAGGAGGTGTAGACTCTATAATAATTGATTCTTACAAAATCAGAATCATTTTAAACAGCCTAAATTTTCAAAGCACTCATTGAACTGTACATAAGCTTTATTTGAGAAGCCCCTTATGCAAAAAGCCACTTTTTCTAGTGGATGAGCACACACACTTTCTCTCAAAACAGTTTAATAAAAGGTTTATCTTAGTGAAAGTTAAAAGATTTTCAATGAAGTTGTTTTGGAGGTTATTCTTCTTACCAGACAGTGGCATGAAGATGTTGATTGGCTTTTTACTGTGTAGCTTACAGTGCAGATGCTAGGTGGGAGCCTGCTCAGTATCTTTCTTGGTAATTTATGTAATGTAATTTATATTTGCATCAAAAGACAATTTTTCATTTTTTGTATCATCAGTAGCACTGGAACTTAGCTTTACCTTTTGGGCTTTTGATGACCTAGAGTATCAAGATATCTTTCCTTCAAGTATTTCTGATGTACAGTAAAATCAAATATTTTCCTTTTAGCTGTTTTAAAAGAGTTTGGCAGCATTGAATGTTTTTTGGTACTCAATCCAGTTCTTTGATCTTCCTCCAACATGACCTAATTCTGTTTAGAAGTTGTTGTGTTTAAGTGGAAAGAACGGACTTGTGGATAAGACAAAGCAGTACTCCCCTAGCATCTGATTCACCAACTGCTCTTGCATGCATGCAGTTTCTCCAAAGGCGATAAAGGATTACATATTTTCTATGGATATTTTCTATGAGAATTCTTTTTTTGCCTGTGAATATACAAAATCTGAACATCCATGCTGCTTGTGATTTCATGCTCCTTCTGAAAATTCTTGCTTTTTTCCAGACAAGAAAACGTATATTTGTGTGATCCATGTTTTACTATTTTTAGATAAAGTGATGACCGTTAGTCTTCTCAGTAAGACTGACATTCACTACCTAATTTTTCCATAAGAGCGCAATCCTTATTCTTGAGATGTAGTTAATATAGCGAGGCTAGAAATGATGGAAGCCACACCGAGCTTGGTCACTACTTTAAAGGTATCATTTTAAATCGTGTCTATTGAAAGTGAAAATGCCTAGTCATTTTTGTAAGCTGGTTGAGCTTATTTTGATAGCATACGTTTAAAGCGTTGATCTGAATGATCTTTTGTAAAATCTGGTGATATTCAGAAGGCAGACACCTTTGAAGTCTATAGAATAATATCACTTAGTTATACCAGTTATTAATCCACGTTTGCTCATGTTACTCATCCTTTTATCTGAAGATTGGGTTTCATTATATTATTGAAGTTAAGGGAAATAAAGCAAAATTGATTTTCAAATGGATTCTAAGATTTCATTTCTGTTTTTAATCCCTCTGTAGAGGAAGACAGCATGTCAAGTGATGCAATTTTACACAGTAGATTGAGGCCATGATCTTGGCTTTATAAACAAATACAGCAACAGTGGTAGTGAGAATCCTTGATTTTATTTTCATGCAGCTTGAATGGTCTTCTCTTACTTTTCTTTACTTATTATTACTATTTATTTGTATCATTTTTATTTATTTATTTGTTTATTTATGCAAGTTCTGAAAATAATCAACTGGTTTTCCTTGGCCAAAACAAAACACCATGAGGTTTCCATCAGGTGGCCATGGCCTCTTAATTGTTTGTTACTGCTAGTGGCTTCTGCTCTACTAATCAGTTTGTAGATGAACTGTTGAAGAATAATGAGGTTTCCTTAGTTGAGTGAAGTATCAGAATATCAGTGAAAAGGTGTCTGTAGTAAATATTTTTCATATTTGCATTAAAGATCATAATACAAACAGATTTCTGAGATGGACATATACTGAAGTCACTTGGAAGCAGACACACAAACAGAACAACCAAGCTAAAACAACCAACTCAGCCCTCCCAAGCCCCCCTGTCCTCCCTACCCCCAACAACAAACAAACAAACAAACAAACAAACAAACAAAAACTTAAGCAACAGCAATACAGATAGACAAACAAAAATTAAAAAAAAAAAAAAAAGAAAGAAAGAAAGAAAAAAGAAACGAAGAACAAGAAAAGGGAAACACACAATGGAAACTATGAAAAAGACAATGAGAGATACAGAGTGATGGGGAAGAAAATTGTCAGCAATACCTGTAGACAGTATCTTCTAGAACTAACAATGCAAAGGCAGGTATACATATGCAATAATAACACCAAGAACAAGATCACTACTGCATTCTAATTCATAAGTCATTCTCTTCTATGAGGCAGTTCTTTTGCTTAGTACACAATCCTGGAATGCAATGAAATAGCAAGTATCAACTAGTAACAGTGTTACACTATCTCCAGCTCTAAAATTAGACTCCTTATCTGGTTTGGACTAACGGGCTTTTGTGTGCTCCCCTCAGAGAAAGGGAAGAGTGCTTTGAGCATTAGCATTTGAAAAGTGTCTGTTTCCCTGGGGAGATAAGGAGTCACTTGAGCTTTTGAATACCTGCACCTCCTCCTCCCTTAGTGTAGGTCTCTCATTGTATTGAAAAAATGAGCGACAGCATTGCCACCATGAAAAGTGAAGATGTATTATTTGATCTTTTAGAAAAACATGGTGCTCGACCCTCTTTATCAGGTATGGATTGGGCACGACAGAACTGGTATAACTTGCAGAGTGTTTCAGACCGTATTAGTGTTCTGCAAAACAATGCTCGTACCCGAGCTGGAAAAGGAAAGTCGTTTATTTGTGCCGTACTCGGGGCTACTTTAAAAGCAGCCGTGGAGTTCCGAGATGAAAAGCATTCGGCAGAACTCCAAACCATACAAGCACTGCAGGAATCGGTTAGAGTTACACAAGAATTGGTAAAAACTCTGCAGAATCAAATAGGGAACCTTGAGGAACAATTAGAAAGAGAGAAATGTAATTCGGCTTTGTTGCAAATGGCTTTTAAGGAACTGCTAACGTGTAAGCATGCCAGCCATACCGTCACCCATAGTTTGCCTCGAGAAAAAACTTTTCCTCAAGTGGAACTACCAGGAATGAAGGAAAGGCTAGATAAATTAGAAACTCCAATAGCCCCATTGCGTCCTTTGATAAAAACTTATATATTATAACTTATATCTTATGAAGCCTAACCTTTGTGCATCTGTTGATTGTAGAAGCCCCTAGCCTACAATATTACCATAGTAGTAAGAATGTTACAGTTTTCTGAGAAAGTAATAAAAAGGAGTAAAGAAATTTCTCTTGTTTTGAGAAATATTGCTTTCTCCAGCCTTTTTGAAGAAAGGTTAGACTAGAGAAGCTGCAATTACGTGGTAAAGTCATTCTTAATGCTTCTTATCTGCAACATCCTTTTTTTTTTTTTTAACTTCTTTTTATAATGAATACATGGCAGAATACCTTACCCATGAGCAGGTAACTTTTCTTAAAAGCATAACTTTTGACGCTCTTGACAGCAATACCTGAAATGCAGTTTGTGAGTCTTGGAAAAGGAAGGCAGACAGAAAAAAGACACCACGTAGTCTGGATTTGATGAACATTAGTCTGTTGCTCTCAGTTTGTTGCAGAACTGAACTTCTACAATGGCATACAGTGCAGATCACACAAAGGCTTTGGCGGAAGTTTTTCGTTATTAAAGACTGGGACAAATTTTCTGCCTTTAAAATAATGTTCAGATCCAAGTGTATGAGAGATTTTGGCCACATGAACAGGCATGACCACTGTGGTGGAAATGCTAAGTCAGGGCTTGAAACAGTGATTGAGCACCTAGTAGTAAGGCAGGGCCAAGCCAGGGGAGCTCAAGTGTATGCAGTGCACATGAATGACCAGTATGGGTATTGACAGGATCTTCCTCTTCCCAGACCTCATTTAAGTGTTGGCAGTGGAGGTGAGGGTATCTCATCTGGAGATCCCTGCATAGCTGAGGCCTTCCAAGGATAAGCAGGTTTTTGTTCCTTCTTTCTGTCTCCATGACTGCTCTGTTTAGCAAGTTTTCACTCACTGCAGCCTGGGGTCTTGCTACTCTGCTATCACTGTCGTGCTTTTCATTGTGTTACAACCAGTAATTTAAGTGACTTGCTAAAACTTACAGGGCAAGGACAGTATTTAAGTGAGCCAGGAGATATTTTGCCTTGTATTTAATCTTTTTCTTCTTACAAAGTAGCCCTGCGTGAGGAAGTTTGTGTGAGGAACATTTGTTTTGTGGAAGCTGATTCAGGAGAACTCAATTTTTAATATTCCAAAGGGAAATCTCTCTGGAGTTACGACTACAAGCAGGCAAGCAACAACTGAATCTAATGTAGAAGTTTAGGACCATATGAAAAGACAGCTACATTAGCGAACTGGACTGCCTGCATGAGTATACTCCCTGGGATTCAACAAAATCTAAATTTTCACTTTATTTCTTTGATTACCATTCACTCACTACTTCAAAATCTCAATTTTAATTCTATACCAATTTTCATTTTTCATTGCCTTTTTCAAAATGTTTAGTACTGTATGTACTTTATACTATATATACTTATAATGGTTTAATCCCTCTGTAACAGATACATTTTGGTTAGAATTCACAATGTTTTTTGAAGATCTGTGCAGGTCATTCGACAAATTCAAGGGAAACTTACAGCACTTTACTTGTTATTGGAACAGATGGATGTGTTTCGCCCATTCATCTTCTTCCATGTCCTTCTAAATTATTTGTCAATTTATCAGACAAACAAGATGGTGAGACTAATTTTTTATGTCATTTAAAGATGATGTTTATGCAATATAATATATTTTGCATCTATTATCTGAACGTCTGTATTTATCAGTAATATCAGTGTGGCTCATAATTTGAGGAAATTGATCAGTCTCATCCATCCCTTGGCCAGGCTGGGCTGCTCCAGGAGGCAGATGATGTGGCAGGGTGAGCAGGCGGAAGCGTGAGCAAAACTGTTTTAGAGGCAGAATGTTCTTGTTTCACAGTATTGCAGATATGCAATCCTGCATTCAGGATGGAAGAAAGGGGCCTAGAATTTCAAAGAGATATGATGCAAAGTGGACAATGAGGGTCATTGCAAAAATTGTCCTTCTTTAGGGAACAAAACTTGCCTCCTGTTGAGTTCAATGACAGTCCTGCTATTGATTTGTGCCTGCCCTATCTATTCATTTTTCTGCTCCCCTGATTTTTTTTTTTTTTTTTTTTTTCCACTTTTGCTCAGATTAATGACTTGCTTCATTCCTTAACTTTATCCTCTCTTCCCGAAAAGTGTTGTCAGCAGGTCAAGGTAGATGATCCTGCCCCTCTGCTCTGCATTGGTAAAGTCTGTATGGAAAAAATTGCACCCACCAACATTCACCGACACTTGCTGGATGGAGTCCAGACAATGGACATGAGCTCAGGGAGCTGGTAGATGTTGGACTTCAGCAGTGGTGACAACAGCAGTAGTTTACCTCTGCTGGTGCAGATTTTTACAAATGCAGCATGCAGGCTCATGTTCATTGCTAAATCACATCAAAAATGCATAGCTAGTGGTGGTGTCTATGTTAAAAAATAGTATTTTGAAGCTGAGAGTTTTCTCTCTCAAGTAATGTGATGGTTGTATGGGAACTGTTGATCACAGCCTGGACCTCTTATTGACCACCTGAGGCAAGCAATAAGTCAGCCATGGGAGCACAGGTGAAAGCAATTTGCCAGTGCTACCAGGAAGGGGTGGAGATCCCATTTAAGGGCTGACTACCACTGAGGAGGGATCTCTTTCTGGAGGTTGCTCTCTGGGGTGTTTACTGTGAGCCTGTGAGTCCAGTTAGCATTTCCTTTTTTTTTTTTTCTTTTTTTTTTCTTTTTTTTTTTCTTTTTAAAGGCCCTCAGCAAATGTCTACGTCTAACACCATTGTGTATGCCTGAGTATCTAGTTCACACTAAAATGTCTTGGCTGTATGCATGTGGTGGCTGGAATCCCTTTGCATTGTAGAAGCAAGGTTCAGAGCCCGAAAGTAAGGGAACGCAAAATGATGAAAAAAAGAAGAAATGATCTATGGAAAATTAATTGTGATAGATGTTCTTTGATCCTGGAAAATCATAACAATAGTTTTGGGGGGGGGAAAGGAAAAAAAAGCAGGTAACTGTCAAAATGTTAGCTAAGTACACTAAACACTAACACACCTGTATATACGTATGTATATATACAGGTATGTAATATACCTGTAGTGGAACACTGTTGAGAAGGTACATCCTCTATTGTCACACCACCAGCATCGGCCTCTGATATTGTGGACGAATATAATCAAATAGGAGACGTTACTGTTGAAGCACACCTCATACATACACATTGAATCAGCTGTACAACTTTCTCTTCAAAGGCTTAATTAGCTTAGGCGATCGACACCATCAGTAAGAACATCTATTGTATAATGCACCAAGATCTACCTGACTTCCTAGTAATCGAGGTGCTGAGACTGTACCTTGTCAACCTAATCAGTGTATATTGATTTTATATTGCTTTTGCCACAGTGCATTTGGTGTGTTGATTTTATGGCCACCAGACACTCACTCAGCCTCTCTCTCACTCCCCCTCCACAGAAAGCCAGAGAGAGAGGGGAAAGCCCATGGGAATATTACCTCAGAAGTAAAACATATTTCACTTAGGGAAGATAAATTTCATTTATTCTTCCCATTCCCTGCTCAGCAGGTCTTCCTCACCCCTCCGTTTCTGACTCCTTCATCTGTTGCAGAGTAGCTCCTCTGCGCTTTCCCTTCCTCCTCACACCTCTCCCCGATCCAGCATACGCTCTTCAGGAGCTGCAGGGTGAGCGTTGCTGGGGGCACGTAGCACCTTCTCCATGACCTTCTTACAAGGTGTTCCCACTCTTTTGTGGGATCTTTCTTCTGAGCTCCACTCCCTCTGAGCTGCCTGCTCATTGGCTAATGGGTCCTGTGGGGCAGTAGGAGTGAGTAGCAGTGGACTGGAACTAGTTGTGTCTAGCACCCCAGTTTCATACCACACATCAGCATTATGGCAGGCCTTTCCACAACTGGACACCTGCACTCAGGGCAATACTCTTGTGATCTGAAAGGTCAAAAGAAGGTTTCAGAAAGCTGAGTTGGGATTGTGTAAACGTACAACACGTGTATTGATTCAAATTACATTGATGTTTATTAGGAGTACAATGTTAGTTCGATTGTTCAGGAGGTGTAGACTCTATAATAATTGATTCTTACAAAATCAGAATCATTTTAAACAGCCTAAATTTTCAAAGCACTCATTGAACTGTACATAAGCTTTATTTGAGAAGCCCCTTATGCAAAAAGCCACTTTTTCTAGTGGATGAGCACACACACTTTCTCTCAAAACAGTTTAATAAAAGGTTTATCTTAGTGAAAGTTAAAAGATTTTCAATGAAGTTGTTTTGGAGGTTATTCTTCTTACCAGACAGTGGCATGAAGATGTTGATTGGCTTTTTACTGTGTAGCTTACAGTGCAGATGCTAGGTGGGAGCCTGCTCAGTATCTTTCTTGGTAATTTATGTAATGTAATTTATATTTGCATCAAAAGACAATTTTTCATTTTTTGTATCATCAGTAGCACTGGAACTTAGCTTTACCTTTTGGGCTTTTGATGACCTAGAGTATCAAGATATCTTTCCTTCAAGTATTTCTGATGTACAGTAAAATCAAATATTTTCCTTTTAGCTGTTTTAAAAGAGTTTGGCAGCATTGAATGTTTTTTGGTACTCAATCCAGTTCTTTGATCTTCCTCCAACATGACCTAATTCTGTTTAGAAGTTGTTGTGTTTAAGTGGAAAGAACGGACTTGTGGATAAGACAAAGCAGTACTCCCCTAGCATCTGATTCACCAACTGCTCTTGCATGCATGCAGTTTCTCCAAAGGCGATAAAGGATTACATATTTTCTATGGATATTTTCTATGAGAATTCTTTTTTTGCCTGTGAATATACAAAATCTGAACATCCATGCTGCTTGTGATTTCATGCTCCTTCTGAAAATTCTTGCTTTTTTCCAGACAAGAAAACGTATATTTGTGTGATCCATGTTTTACTATTTTTAGATAAAGTGATGACCGTTAGTCTTCTCAGTAAGACTGACATTCACTACCTAATTTTTCCATAAGAGCGCAATCCTTATTCTTGAGATGTAGTTAATATAGCGAGGCTAGAAATGATGGAAGCCACACCGAGCTTGGTCACTACTTTAAAGGTATCATTTTAAATCGTGTCTATTGAAAGTGAAAATGCCTAGTCATTTTTGTAAGCTGGTTGAGCTTATTTTGATAGCATACGTTTAAAGCGTTGATCTGAATGATCTTTTGTAAAATCTGGTGATATTCAGAAGGCAGACACCTTTGAAGTCTATAGAATAATATCACTTAGTTATACCAGTTATTAATCCACGTTTGCTCATGTTACTCATCCTTTTATCTGAAGATTGGGTTTCATTATATTATTGAAGTTAAGGGAAATAAAGCAAAATTGATTTTCAAATGGATTCTAAGATTTCATTTCTGTTTTTAATCCCTCTGTAGAGGAAGACAGCATGTCAAGTGATGCAATTTTACACAGTAGATTGAGGCCATGATCTTGGCTTTATAAACAAATACAGCAACAGTGGTAGTGAGAATCCTTGATTTTATTTTCATGCAGCTTGAATGGTCTTCTCTTACTTTTCTTTACTTATTATTACTATTTATTTGTATCATTTTTATTTATTTATTTGTTTATTTATGCAAGTTCTGAAAATAATCAACTGGTTTTCCTTGGCCAAAACAAAACACCATGAGGTTTCCATCAGGTGGCCATGGCCTCTTAATTGTTTGTTACTGCTAGTGGCTTCTGCTCTACTAATCAGTTTGTAGATGAACTGTTGAAGAATAATGAGGTTTCCTTAGTTGAGTGAAGTATCAGAATATCAGTGAAAAGGTGTCTGTAGTAAATATTTTTCATATTTGCATTAAAGATCATAATACAAACAGATTTCTGAGATGGACATATACTGAAGTCACTTGGAAGCAGACACACAAACAGAACAACCAAGCTAAAACAACCAACTCAGCCCTCCCAAGCCCCCCTGTCCTCCCTACCCCCAACAACAAACAAACAAACAAACAAACAAACAAACAAACAAAAACTTAAGCAACAGCAATACAGATAGACAAACAAAAATTAAAAAAAAAAAAAAAGAAAGAAAGAAAGAAAAAAGAAACGAAGAACAAGAAAAGGGAAACACACAATGGAAACTATGAAAAAGACAATGAGAGATACAGAGTGATGGGGAAGAAAATTGTCAGCAATACCTGTAGACAGTATCTTCTAGAACTAACAATGCAAAGGCAGGTATACATATGCAATAATAACACCAAGAACAAGATCACTACTGCATTCTAATTCATAAGTCATTCTCTTCTATGAGGCAGTTCTTTTGCTTAGTACACAATCCTGGAATGCAATGAAATAGCAAGTATCAACTAGTAACAGTGTTACACTATCTCCAGCTCTAAAATTAGACTCCTTATCTGGTTTGGACTAAGGGTGGCCTAGTGCAGAATGAGCAAATGTGAGAATTAGCAATATGCGCTTAGCTAGCAACAGTTCATCTTTAGCCAGTATCTGATTGTTCTGATGGCTGTAACACCTTTCCCACTATGTAATCTGCCAGTTAGTGGTGGTTTTTAGAGGTAGTAGCTCAGATACGATCAGTAAGGAGCTTCATTTTTGGATTGGCAGACTTTTTAGGAGCTCCTATCTCCTTAGTTCACTTGACAACTGGTGTCTTTAAAGACCTGGAAACGGCACTTATGTACTATCCTGTTGCAGGGACTTCAGAAGCTTGCTTCCTGTGACAAACCTAACTGCAGCTTTTCCATATTTGATTATGCATTGGGCATCTTTGCCAAGCCTTGTAGGGGTATGAAAGAACAACAAAGGAATTCCATGAATTGTTATGGGCTGTGGATATATCCAGTTCTGCTTACTAATTAAAAAATAAATAAATAAATAAATAAATAAAATTCTCTGCTTTGTGGAAAGCAGCCTCTTCTCTTGAAATCTTATCTGTCTTAGGAAAAAACACCCTTGTTTCTCAGCTGTGGTGCTGTCTTGTTCTTGATATGCTTTGTGAATTAACATGACAGTTTTCCAAAGACAGCTCTCTCCCACGATCGCTGCAGTGAATATCTCCTGCATGCAACACAGGAATCTTCCTGAATTTCATTTCTGTCTGTGCGCATTTCCAGAAGAGTGCAATGGAATGTATTTATTTTGTTGATCCATATTCCAAAAATATTATGGAGTAAATAAATATGAAGCTTGAATTTTGCCGAGTTTTGAACTTTGAATGGACTTTGTCCTGTTTAAAGAAAGAATGTTCCTGAGCCTTCTCAGCATCACCAATCATCCGGCTTGCCTGGGTGGCATGAGCTGAAGAGTCATTGTCTTGGGCTGAAGATAATATGTCCTCAGTCAGTATATATGAGTAACAAAGCTTCTTTGTAATGTATGACTAAAACATAAAATGAGAAAGCAGAACACTAGTGGGAATGTGGACCTTGCTTTTGTGAAACGAATGCATCAGTGTCTGATTCAAGAGAAGCACTTGCAATTGTGAAGGAGTTCGCCAGGTGTCTGTGATGCATCTTTGAAAACAGGTTGCTCACATATGTACCTACTGCCAAAAAGGTAATGAGGCTAACTAGGTAAGCCCTGTCTCATCTTCACCTTGAGCAACTATATTTCTTTTTTGACTCCATAAATGATTTGATTTCATTTGGCAAATCATAACATCTTCTTCGCATTTTATCCCAACTTAGCAACTCCTCTGCCTGCTGGAGGCCCACTATTGCAATTGCAAATAAAATCTGCTTGATCAGAGCTACCGTCCCAGAAAATTATTTGGATATTTCCAACGCTTACCAAGATACCATTACAATTACCTGAGTATTTGAAGTTACAATGCAAGGAAATTTTGACAACGCATTTCAATATCTAGTGCTGCTGATCCCAGTTGAAGCCCTAGTTCACTAGAGCGTATATACACAAACAGTGATTCTTGGAGAAAATTAAAAAGACACCACAAGAGAAGGGCTCTGGAGATACCAGTGTAAGAGAGTGGAAATCACAAATTCAGTGCAGCGTGTAGTCCTAATGAAACCGGCCAAAGCAATATTCCATAACATATATGTTATAACATATGTTCTATGTTATGACAATATGTTCATGCCGAAGGAGTTTTGTAGGGGACAGAAACTCGTCTAGCTCTCTTCTGGTGCTTGGTAGGTTACATTTGCCTAGTGTTTTGCAACATACGTCACTCAATGAAGATTACAATAAGCCCAGCAGTGCAGGAGTGAAGAGAAGGTGAGTTCTGGCTCATCATAAATATGCATGAAGAGTGCCCATATCTATGGGAGTGCAGACAGGGCCAGGCTCGGGGGGTTATATTCTCATATTCTGAATCCAACAGGCCGATCGTCTCTTTAAGCAGTTCTCTCAAAGTATCGGACTTACCGTGCGAATGAAATGCCGTTTCTGCAGTGAGAAGCAGCAAGATGAGTATTTCATGGTCTCTGGTGCCATCTATTGTCATTTATTGGTACTAACAACTCTTGTTGGGATTCCCTTCATTACTGGAAACGGCACTTATGTACTATCCTGTTGCAGGGACTTCAGAAGCTTGCTTCCTGTGACAAACCTAACTGCAGCTTTTCCATATTTGATTATGCATTGGGCATCTTTGCCAAGCCTTGTAGGGGTATGAAAGAACAACAAAGGAATTCCATGAATTGTTATGGGCTGTGGATATATCCAGTTCTATTTACTAGTTAAAAAATAAATAAATAAATAAATAAATAAATAAATAAAATTCTCTGCTTTGTGGAAAGCAGCCTCTTCTCTTGAAATCTTATCTGTCTTAGGAAAAAACACCCTTGTTTCTCAGCTGTGGTGCTGTCTTGTTCTTGATAAGCTTTGTGAATTAACATGACAGTTTTCCAAAGACAGCTCTCTCCCACGATCGCTGCAGTGAATATCTCCTGCATGCAACACAGGAATCTTCCTGAATTTCATTTCTGTCTGTGCGCATTTCCAGAAGAGTGCAATGGAATGTATTTATTTTGTTGATCCATATTCCAAAAATATTATGGAGTAAATAAATATGAAGCTTGAATTTTGCCGAGTTTTGAACTTTGAATGGACTTTGTCCTGTTTAAAGAAAGAATGTTCCTGAGCCTTCTCAGCATCACCAATCATCCGGCTTGCCTGGGTGGCATGAGCTGAAGAGTCATTGTCTTGGGCTGAAGATAATATGTCCTCAGTCAGTATATATGAGTAACAAAGCTTCTTTGTAATGTATGACTAAAACATAAAATGAGAAAGCAGAACACTAGTGGGAATGTGGACCTTGCTTTTGTGAAACGAATGCATCAGTGTCTGATTCAAGAGAAGCACTTGCAATTGTGAAGGAGTTCGCCAGGTGTCTGTGATGCATCTTTGAAAACAGGTTGCTCACATATGTACCTACTGCCAAAAAGGTAATGAGGCTAACTAGGTAAGCCCTGTCTCATCTTCACCTTGAGCAACTATATTTCTTTTTTGACTCCATAAATGATTTGATTTCATTTGGCAAATCATAACATCTTCTTCGCATTTTATCCCAACTTAGCAACTCCTCTGCCTGCTGGAGGCCCACTATTGCAATTGCAAATAAAATCTGCTTGATCAGAGCTACCGTCCCAGAAAATTATTTGGATATTTCCAACGCTTACCAAGATACCATTACAATTACCTGAGTATTTGAAGTTACAATGCAAGGAAATTTTGACAACGCATTTCAATATCTAGTGCTGCTGATCCCAGTTGAAGCCCTAGTTCACTAGAGCGTATATACACAAACAGTGATTCTTGGAGAAAATTAAAAAGACACCACAAGAGAAGGGCTCTGGAGATACCAGTGTAAGAGAGTGGAAATCACAAATTCAGTGCAGCGTGTAATCCTAATGAAACCGGCCAAAGCAATATTCCATAACATATATGTTATAACATATGTTCTATGTTATGACAATATGTTCATGCCGAAGGAGTTTTGAAGGGGACAGAAACTCGTCTAGCTCTCTTCTGGTGCTTGGTAGGTTACATTTGCCTAGTGTTTTGCAACATACGTCACTCAATGAAGATTACAATAAGCCCAGCAGTGCAGGAGTGAAGAGAAGGTGAGTTCTGGCTCATCATAAATATGCATGAAGAGTGCCCATATCTATGGGAGTGCAGACAGGGCCAGGCTCGGGGAGTTATATTCTCATATTCTGAATCCAACAGGCCGACCGTCTCTTTAAGTAGTTCTCTCAAAGTATCGGACTTACCGTGCGAATGAAATGCCGTTTCTGCAGTGAGAAGCAGCAAGATGAGTATTTCATGGTCTCTGGTGCCATCTATTGTCATTTATTGGTACTAACAACTCTTGTTGGGATTCCCTTCATTACTGGAAACGGCACTTATGTACTATCCTGTTGCAGGGACTTCAGAAGCTTGCTTCCTGTGACAAACCTAACTGCAGCTTTTCCATATTTGATTATGCATTGGGCATCTTTGCCAAGCCTTGTAGGGGTATGAAAGAACAACAAAGGAATTCCATGAATTGTTATGGGCTGTGGATATATCCAGTTCTATTTACTAGTTAAAAAATAAATAAATAAATAAATAAATAAATAAATAAATAAATAAATAAATAAATAAATAAATAAAATTCTCTGCTTTGTGGAAAGCAGCCTCTTCTCTTGAAATCTTATCTGTCTTAGGAAAAAACACCCTTGTTTCTCAGCTGTGGTGCTGTCTTGTTCTTGATATGCTTTGTGAATTAACATGACAGTTTTCCAAAGACAGCTCTCTCCCACGATCACTGCAGTGAACATCTCCTGCATGCAACACAGGAATCTTCCTGAATTTCATTTCTGTCTGTGCGCATTTCCAGAAGAGTGCAATGGAACCAGCAACAGGTTTTGCAAGAATGGGACTTATTTATTTCGTTGATCCATATTCCAAAAATATCATTGTGTAAATAAATACGAAGCTTGAATTTTGCCAAAGTTTGAATGGACTTTGTCCTGTTTAAAGAAAGAATGTTCCTGAGCCTTCTCAGCATCACCAATCATCTGGCTTGCCTGGGTGGCATGAGCTGAAGAGTCATTGTCTTGGGCTGAAGATAATATGTCCTCAGTCAGTATATATGAGTAACAAAGCTTCTTTGTAATGTATGACTAAAACATAAAATGAGAAAGCAGAACACTAGTGGGAATGTGGACCTTGCTTTTGTGAAACGAATGCATCAGTGTCTGATTCAAGAGAAGCACTTGCAATTGTGGAGGTGTTCTCCAGGTGTTTGCCAGAGGTTTTTGATGAAATATTGCTCTTTCTGTCTCTGGGGGTTATAAACTTGGTTTTCCCTGTTTGTGTTAAAGGCAGATTTACAATTCTCCTTCAGTTAATATTGTTTGATCCTTAATTTCAGTTCTATTTAATTTCTTGCCAGAGTCACCTGGTAAGTGCAAGCATGTATTTATTCCTTCTTGTTTTCTCAGGCCATATTCAATTAATCCCAAAAAGTAAGCCATTCATTTATTTGTTTGTTTGTGTATTTGTTAGTTAGTTAGTTTTTTTATTGGGATTAGCTGCTTCTGTTGTTACAAAATCATCTACGGGCAGGAAGAGGCACCCGTACCCAGGAAAGGTAGACTTCTTTATCCTGCTCCCCTAGCTGTAATTTAACCAAAAGAACTGCTAGGGTAGACTTCCCAAATTCCCATCCTTCATCTATGCAACCAGAAATTGCTCCCTCTTTCTCAGTAATTTAAGATTACTTTCATTCCAATGGGGCGGAGCCCTCTCTGGGCTCTTCCACACCTCCCCCCACCCCCTTCCTCCCCCCCCACCCCCCACTCTCATGCCTCTCTGAGTGGATCCCTGTGTCCTACGGCCCTACTCCAGTGCCGTGACACTAACAGCCACTGTTATTCCCAGGTTACCTCCTCTTCTCCAGAGGCTCCCAGTACCAACACTGGGATTCTCTCTGCAGAGCCTAGTCTCACTTCCAGTGCCCTGTCCTCTCACCTCCCCCTTTGCAAGTAATGTTGTTTACAGCAGAAGTCTCCGTCTGCAGCTCACTCTCTCACACCAAGTTCTGCTAGCGGGGAAACGGTGTGGAGGGTTGCTCTCACACCAGCACAGATTAACTCACTTTCTCTTTAACCCTTCTTCCTTTGTCGTACCCTCAGTTACACTTCCACATACCCTCCATTCTACTTCTGTATACCTGTAACAATTACCTTTCTTAGACCACCAAAACAGTTTCTCTCCTTCCTTTCAAAATCCACAGATCAAACCGCGCAAGTCTTCAACTTCCACAAACACCCAGCACTTGGTCTCTCCTGATTAGGGTACTCAATTAGAAAACTGGTCCCTTTATTCCATTTCTGTTCCTAGTTTCTCATTTAGTGGCCTTTTCTTATTTGATGGCCCTCCTGCAACATCCTTCCAATGTGCCAACATACACCTGAGAGGTGTTTGGTTTGGTTTTCTGTTTGTTTGGTTTGGTTTTTTTGCTGGTGTGAGAGCAACCTCTCCACACCGAATAACTATGGAATTTCGAGCCACAATTCTTTGCAGTGTGGTTCCCTTTGGTCCACTTCTGTGTTCTGTGACACAAGGGTAGAAGTGAAAAGCCTCTCTTAAAGAGGCAGCTGGAGATTCGAGGAGCGACAGATGCTGTGCTCCCAGGGAGCACATTCGAAGAAGTCGGGAGAGATCCTTTCTGCACTGCGCAGAAAATAACCCCCTCCGGAGGAACGGCAGCAGGCTGAATTCGGACGTTCTCGGCCTCAGAACGGCACGACTTCGCTCTGCCGGCTCGGAAGTGGCACTCGCGCTGAAGCGCTCCGGAGCGTTTGCCGTTGCTGCCCGAGAAGTCGCGCTTATCGGCGAATGCCGCTTTCAGCCTCCAGCCGCGGTGTCGTGTTCCTCCGTCGCCGAGAAGGGCGACTGTCGCCGGCAGCTTTTCTCCGAGTTGCCGGCTCTTCTCCGCACATCGGAAAGGAGCGCTTTGGACGTCGCCGAGTGTACATATACGCAGAATGCACTACGCCTGGCTCTGAATGTTGAGTCCGCACCTTCATTTCAAGCCACAATACTCTGCAGTGTGGTTCTCTGTGGCTCCACTTCTGTGTTCTGTGACACAAGGGTAGAAGTGAAAGGCCTCTCTTAAAGAAGTAGCTGGAGATTCGAGGAGCACATCGGAAAGTCTCCCAAAGACTTGACGTTTTCTCTCAGATATATAGCTGTTTCTCCCAGTGATGTGATATATTCCCCCGGAAATATTTGCTTAGTTATAAAGTGCGGCCTTTTTTCTTCGAATACCAGCTTATTCACTAATATTTTCAGCCGTTTTAGTTTTGAAGGCTATTCTCAAATTGGGGGTTATTTTCTCCGCAGTCGAGAATGGATCTCTCCCGACTTCTTCGAATGTGCTCCCTGGGAGGTGCTCCTCCTCTCGGAGGAGCCGCTCTGAACATCATTATGTCCAATGGACTGAAGAGTTGCTAAATACAGGAATTCATGAGAAATATAGATGCTGATTATAGGGACATCATTTACATTTCTGAAGGAAGGTGGCGAAGTTGGGATCAAATGCTAAGAGGATGTGATCATTTGCGAAATGAAATCAAGTCATTTATGGAATCCAAAAGAAACAATGGTTTTAAAAGTGAAGATGAGAAATGGCTTTCATAGCTAGTTTTTTTGTTCGATTTGACTGCTCATTTAAATGAGCTGAACAAGCATCTTCAAGATGAGAAATCACCCGATCTGTGCTGTTACAAACCAAAACAAAACGAAGAAAGAAAAAATGAAACTTGAATGATGGCAAGTTCAACTTATGGCAAATGCTTTCATGTGTTTTGATATGCTGGCTAAACAGAGTCCAGGGCGCAGAGAAAAATACACACCCTTGCTTTCATTTCTGATAAAGAAATTTGAGAATAGGCTTCAAAACTAAAACGGCAGAAAAAATTAGTGAATAAGCTGGTATTCGAAGAAAAAAAGCCGCACTTTATAACTAAGCAAATATTTCCGGGGGAATATATCACATCACTGGGAGAAACAGCTATATATCTGAGAGAAAACGTCAAGTCTTTGGGAGACTTTCCGATGTGCTCCTCGAATCTCCAGCTGCTTCTTTAAGAGAGGCCTTTCACTTCTACCCTTGTGTCACAGAACACAGAAGTGGAGCCACAGAGAACCACACTGCAGAGTATTGTGGCTTGAAATGTAGGTGCGGACTCAACATTCAGAGCCAGGCGTAGTGCATTCTGCGTATATGTACACTCGGCGACGTCCAAAGCGCTCCTTTCCGATGTGCGGAGAAGAGCCGGCAACTCGGAGAAAAGCTGCCGGCGACAGTCGCCCTTCTCGGCGACGGAGGAACACGACACCGCGGCTGGAGGCTGAAAGCGGCATTCGCCGATAAGCGCGACTTCTCGGGCAGCAACGGCAAACGCTCCGGAGCGCTTCAGCGCGAGTGCCACTTCCGAGCCGGCAGAGCGAAGTCGTGCCGTTCTGAGGCCGAGAACGTCCGAATTCAGCCTGCTGCCGTTCCTCCGGAGGGGGTTATTTTCTGCGCTGTGCAGAAAGGATCTCTCCCGACTTCTTCGAATGTGCTCCCTGGGAGCACAGCATCTGTCGCTCCTCGAATCTCCAGCTGCCTCTTTAAGAGAGGCTTTTCACTTCTACCCTTGTGTCACAGAACACAGAAGTGGACCAAAGGGAACCACACTGCAAAGAATTGTGGCTCGAAATTCCATAGTTATTCGGTGTGGAGAGGTTGCTCTCACACCAGCAAAAAAACCAAACCAAACAAACAGAAAACCAAACCAAACACCTCTCAGGTGTATGTTGGCACATTGGAAGGATGTTGCAGGAGGGCCATCAAATAAGAAAAGGCCACTAAATGAGAAACTAGGAACAGAAATGGAATAAAGGGACCAGTTTTCTAATTGAGTACCCTAATCAGGAGAGACCAAGTGCTGGGTGTTTGTGGAAGTTGAAGACTTGCGCGGTTTGATCTGTGGATTTTGAAAGGAAGGAGAGAAACTGTTTTGGTGGTCTAAGAAAGGTAATTGTTACAGGTATACAGAAGTAGAATGGAGGGTATGTGGAAGTGTAACTGAGGGTACGACAAAGGAAGAAGGGTTAAAGAGAAAGTGAGTTAATCTGTGCTGGTGTGAGAGCAACCCTCCACACCGTTTCCCCGCTAGCAGAACTTGGTGTGAGAGAGTGAGCTGCAGACGGAGACTTCTGCTGTAAACAACATTACTTGCAAAGGGGGAGGTGAGAGGACAGGGCACTGGAAGTGAGACTAGGCTCTGCAGAGAGAATCCCAGTGTTGGTACTGGGAGCCTCTGGAGAAGAGGAGGTAACCTGGGAATAACAGTGGCTGTTAGTGTCACGGCACTGGAGTAGGGCCGTAGGACACAGGGATCCACTCAGAGAGGCATGAGAGTGGGGGGTGGGGGGGGAGGAAGGGGGTGGGGGGAGGTGTGGAAGAGCCCAGAGAGGGCTCCGCCCCATTGGAATGAAAGTAATCTTAAATTACTGAGAAAGAGGGAGCAATTTCTGGTTGCATAGATGAAGGATGGGAATTTGGGAAGTCTACCCTAGCAGTTCTTTTGGTTAAATTACAGCTAGGGGAGCAGGATAAAGAAGTCTACCTTTCCTGGGTACGGGTGCCTCTTCCTGCCCGTAGATGATTTTGTAACAACAGAAGCAGCTAATCCCAATAAAAAAACTAACTAACTAACAAATACACAAACAAACAAATAAATGAATGGCTTACTTTTTGGGATTAATTGAATATGGCCTGAGAAAACAAGAAGGAATAAATACATGCTTGCACTTACCAGGTGACTCTGGCAAGAAATTAAATAGAACTGAAATTAAGGATCAAACAATATTAACTGAAGGAGAATTGTAAATCTGCCTTTAACACAAACAGGGAAAACCAAGTTTATAACCCCCAGAGACAGAAAGAGCAATATTTCATCAAAAACCTCTGGCAAACACCTGGAGAACACCTCCACAATTGCAAGTGCTTCTCTTGAATCAGACACTGATGCATTCGTTTCACAAAAGCAAGGTCCACATTCCCACTAGTGTTCTGCTTTCTCATTTTATGTTTTAGTCATACATTACAAAGAAGCTTTGTTACTCATATATACTGACTGAGGACATATTATCTTCAGCCCAAGACAATGACTCTTCAGCTCATGCCACCCAGGCAAGCCAGATGATTGGTGATGCTGAGAAGGCTCAGGAACATTCTTTCTTTAAACAGGACAAAGTCCATTCAAACTTTGGCAAAATTCAAGCTTCGTATTTATTTACACAATGATATTTTTGGAATATGGATCAACGAAATAAATAAGTCCCATTCTTGCAAAACCTGTTGCTGGTTCCATTGCACTCTTCTGGAAATGCGCACAGACAGAAATGAAATTCAGGAAGATTCCTGTGTTGCATGCAGGAGATGTTCACTGCAGTGATCGTGGGAGAGAGCTGTCTTTGGAAAACTGTCATGTTAATTCACAAAGCATATCAAGAACAAGACAGCACCACAGCTGAGAAACAAGGGTGTTTTTTCCTAAGACAGATAAGATTTCAAGAGAAGAGGCTGCTTTCCACAAAGCAGAGAATTTTATTTATTTATTTATTTATTTATTTATTTATTTATTTATTTATTTATTTATTTATTAACTAGTAAATAGAACTGGATATATCCACAGCCCATAACAATTCATGGAATTCCTTTGTTGTTCTTTCATACCCCTACAAGGCTTGGCAAAGATGCCCAATGCATAATCAAATATGGAAAAGCTGCAGTTAGGTTTGTCACAGGAAGCAAGCTTCTGAAGTCCCTGCAACAGGATAGTACATAAGTGCCGTTTCCAGTAATGAAGGGAATCCCAACAAGAGTTGTTAGTACCAATAAATGACAATAGATGGCACCAGAGACCGTGAAATACTCATCTTGCTGCTTCTCACTGCAGAAACGGCATTTCATTCGCACGGTAAGTCCGATACTTTGAGAGAACTGCTTAAAGAGACGGTCGGCCTGTTGGATTCAGAATATGAGAATATAACCCCCCGAGCCTGGCCCTGTCTGCACTCCCATAGATATGGGCACTCTTCATGCATATTTATGATGAGCCAGAACTCACCTTCTCTTCACTCCTGCACTGCTGGGCTTATTGTAATCTTCATTGAGTGACGTATGTTGCAAAACACTAGGCAAATGTAACCTACCAAGCACCAGAAGAGAGCTAGACGAGTTTCTGTCCCCTACAAAACTCCTTCGGCATGAACATATTGTCATAACATAGAACATATGTTATAACATATATGTTATGGAATATTGCTTTGGCCGGTTTCATTAGGACTACACGCTGCACTGAATTTGTGATTTCCACTCTCTTACACTGGTATCTCCAGAGCCCTTCTCTTGTGGTGTCTTTTTAATTTTCTCCAAGAATCACTGTTTGTGTATATACGCTCTAGTGAACTAGGGCTTCAACTGGGATCAGCAGCACTAGATATTGAAATGCGTTGTCAAAATTTCCTTGCATTGTAACTTCAAATACTCAGGTAATTGTAATGGTATCTTGGTAAGCGTTGGAAATATCCAAATAATTTTCTGGGACGGTAGCTCTGATCAAGCAGATTTTATTTGCAATTGCAATAGTGGGCCTCCAGCAGGCAGAGGAGTTGCTAAGTTGGGATAAAATGCGAAGAAGATGTTATGATTTGCCAAATGAAATCAAATCATTTATGGAGTCAAAAAAGAAATATAGTTGCTCAAGGTGAAGATGAGACAGGGCTTACCTAGTTAGCCTCATTACCTTTTTGGCAGTAGGTACATATGTGAGCAACCTGTTTTCAAAGATGCATCACAGACACCTGGCGAACTCCTTCACAATTGCAAGTGCTTCTCTTGAATCAGACACTGATGCATTCGTTTCACAAAAGCAAGGTCCACATTCCCACTAGTGTTCTGCTTTCTCATTTTATGTTTTAGTCATACATTACAAAGAAGCTTTGTTACTCATATATACTGACTGAGGACATATTATCTTCAGCCCAAGACAATGACTCTTCAGCTCATGCCACCCAGGCAAGCCGGATGATTGGTGATGCTGAGAAGGCTCAGGAACATTCTTTCTTTAAACAGGACAAAGTCCATTCAAAGTTCAAAACTCGGCAAAATTCAAGCTTCATATTTATTTACTCCATAATATTTTTGGAATATGGATCAACAAAATAAATACATTCCATTGCACTCTTCTGGAAATGCGCACAGACAGAAATGAAATTCAGGAAGATTCCTGTGTTGCATGCAGGAGATATTCACTGCAGCGATCGTGGGAGAGAGCTGTCTTTGGAAAACTGTCATGTTAATTCACAAAGCATATCAAGAACAAGACAGCACCACAGCTGAGAAACAAGGGTGTTTTTTCCTAAGACAGATAAGATTTCAAGAGAAGAGGCTGCTTTCCACAAAGCAGAGAATTTTATTTATTTATTTATTTATTTATTTTTTAATTAGTAAGCAGAACTGGATATATCAACAGCCCATAACAATTCATGGAATTCCTTTGTTGTTCTTTCATACCCCTACAAGGCTTGGCAAAGATGCCCAATGCATAATCAAATATGGAAAAGCTGCAGTTAGGTTTGTCACAGGAAGCAAGCTTCTGAAGTCCCTGCAACAGGATAGTACATAAGTGCCGTTTCCAGGTCTTTAAAGACACCAGTTGTCAAGTGAACTAAGGAGATAGGAGCTCCTAAAAAGTCTGCCAATCCAAAAATGAAGCTCCTTACTGATCGTATCTGAGCTACTACCTCTAAAAACCACCACTAACTGGCAGATTACATAGTGGGAAAGGTGTTACAGCCATCAGAACAATCAGATACTGGCTAAAGATGAACTGTTGCTAGCTAAGCGCATATTGCTAATTCTCACATTTGCTCATTCTGCACTAGGCCACCCTTAGTCCAAACCAGATAAGGAGTCTAATTTTAGAGCTGGAGATAGTGTAACACTGTTACTAGTTGATACTTGCTATTTCATTGCATTCCAGGATTGTGTACTAAGCAAAAGAACTGCCTCATAGAAGAGAATGACTTATGAATTAGAATGCAGTAGTGATCTTGTTCTTGGTGTTATTATTGCATATGTATACCTGCCTTTGCATTGTTAGTTCTAGAAGATACTGTCTACAGGTATTGCTGACAATTTTCTTCCCCATCACTCTGTATCTCTCATTGTCTTTTTCATAGTTTCCATTGTGTGTTTCCCTTTTCTTGTTCTTCGTTTCTTTTTTCTTTCTTTCTTTCTTTTTTTTTTTTTTAAATTTTTGTTTGTCTATCTGTATTGCTGTTGCTTAAGTTTTTGTTTGTTTGTTTGTTTGTTTGTTTGTTTGTTTGTTGTTGGGGGTAGGGAGGACAGGGGGGCTTGGGAGGGCTGAGTTGGTTGTTTTAGCTTGGTTGTTCTGTTTGTGTGTCTGCTTCCAAGTGACTTCAGTATATGTCCATCTCAGAAATCTGTTTGTATTATGATCTTTAATGCAAATATGAAAAATATTTACTACAGACACCTTTTCACTGATATTCTGATACTTCACTCAACTAAGGAAACCTCATTATTCTTCAACAGTTCATCTACAAACTGATTAGTAGAGCAGAAGCCACTAGCAGTAACAAACAATTAAGAGGCCATGGCCACCTGATGGAAACCTCATGGTGTTTTGTTTTGGCCAAGGAAAACCAGTTGATTATTTTCAGAACTTGCATAAATAAACAAATAAATAAATAAAAATGATACAAATAAATAGTAATAATAAGTAAAGAAAAGTAAGAGAAGACCATTCAAGCTGCATGAAAATAAAATCAAGGATTCTCACTACCACTGTTGCTGTATTTGTTTATAAAGCCAAGATCATGGCCTCAATCTACTGTGTAAAATTGCATCACTTGACATGCTGTCTTCCTCTACAGAGGGATTAAAAACAGAAATGAAATCTTAGAATCCATTTGAAAATCAATTTTGCTTTATTTCCCTTAACTTCAATAATATAATGAAACCCAATCTTCAGATAAAAGGATGAGTAACATGAGCAAACGTGGATTAATAACTGGTATAACTAAGTGATATTATTCTATAGACTTCAAAGGTGTCTGCCTTCTGAATATCACCAGATTTTACAAAAGATCATTCAGATCAACGCTTTAAACGTATGCTATCAAAATAAGCTCAACCAGCTTACAAAAATGACTAGGCATTTTCACTTTCAATAGACACGATTTAAAATGATACCTTTAAAGTAGTGACCAAGCTCGGTGTGGCTTCCATCATTTCTAGCCTCGCTATATTAACTACATCTCAAGAATAAGGATTGCGCTCTTATGGAAAAATTAGGTAGTGAATGTCAGTCTTACTGAGAAGACTAACGGTCATCACTTTATCTAAAAATAGTAAAACATGGATCACACAAATATACGTTTTCTTGTCTGGAAAAAAGCAAGAATTTTCAGAAGGAGCATGAAATCACAAGCAGCATGGATGTTCAGATTTTGTATATTCACAGGCAAAAAAAGAATTCTCATAGAAAATATCCATAGAAAATATGTAATCCTTTATCGCCTTTGGAGAAACTGCATGCATGCAAGAGCAGTTGGTGAATCAGATGCTAGGGGAGTACTGCTTTGTCTTATCCACAAGTCCGTTCTTTCCACTTAAACACAACAACTTCTAAACAGAATTAGGTCATGTTGGAGGAAGATCAAAGAACTGGATTGAGTACCAAAAAACATTCAATGCTGCCAAACTCTTTTAAAACAGCTAAAAGGAAAATATTTGATTTTACTGTACATCAGAAATACTTGAAGGAAAGATATCTTGATACTCTAGGTCATCAAAAGCCCAAAAGGTAAAGCTAAGTTCCAGTGCTACTGATGATACAAAAAATGAAAAATTGTCTTTTGATGCAAATATAAATTACATTACATAAATTACCAAGAAAGATACTGAGCAGGCTCCCACCTAGCATCTGCACTGTAAGCTACACAGTAAAAAGCCAATCAATATCTTCATGCCACTGTCTGGTAAGAAGAATAACCTCCAAAACAACTTCATTGAAAATCTTTTAACTTTCACTAAGATAAACCTTTTATTAAACTGTTTTGAGAGAAAGTGTGTGTGCTCATCCACTAGAAAAAGTGGCTTTTTGCATAAGGGGCTTCTCAAATAAAGCTTATGTACAGTTCAATGAGTGCTTTGAAAATTTAGGCTGTTTAAAATGATTCTGATTTTGTAAGAATCAATTATTATAGAGTCTACACCTCCTGAACAATCGAACTAACATTGTACTCCTAATAAACATCAATGTAATTTGAATCAATACACGTGTTGTACGTTTACACAATCCCAACTCAGCTTTCTGAAACCTTCTTTTGACCTTTCAGATCACAAGAGTATTGCCCTGAGTGCAGGTGTCCAGTTGTGGAAAGGCCTGCCATAATGCTGATGTGTGGTATGAAACTGGGGTGCTAGACACAACTAGTTCCATTCCACTGCTACTCACTCCTACTGCCCCACAGGACCCATTAGCCAATGAGCAGGCAGCTCAGAGGGAGTGGAGCTCAGAAGAAAGATCCCACAAAAGAGTGGGAACACCTTGTAAGAAGGTCATGGAGAAGGTGCTACGTGCCCCCAGCAACGCTCACCCTGCAGCTCCTGAAGAGCGTATGCTGGATCGGGGAGAGGTGTGAGGAGGAAGGGAAAGCGCAGAGGAGCTACTCTGCAACAGATGAAGGAGTCAGAAACGGAGGGGTGAGGAAGACCTGCTGAGCAGGGAATGGGAAGAATAAATGAAATTTATCTTCCCTAAGTGAAATATGTTTTACTTCTGAGGTAATATTCCCATGGGCTTTCCCCTCTCTCTCTGGCTTTCTGTGGAGGGGGAGTGAGAGAGAGGCTGAGTGAGTGTCTGGTGGCCATAAAATCAACACACCAAATGCACTGTGGCAAAAGCAATATAAAATCAATATACACTGATTAAGTTGACAAGGCACAGTCTCAGCACCTCGATTACTAGGAAGTCAGGTAGATCTTGGTGCATTATACAATAGATGTTCTTACTGATGGTGTCGATCGCCTAAGCAAATTATGCCTTTGAAGAGAAAGTTGTACAGCTGATTCAACGTGTATGTATGAGGTGTGCTTCAACAGTAACGTCTCCTATTTGATTATATTCGTCCACAATATCAGAGGCCGATGCTGGTGGTGTGACAATAGAGGATGTACCTTCTCAACAGTGTTCCACTACAGGTATATTACATACCTGTATATATACATACGTATATACAGGTGTGTTAGTGTTTAGTGTACTTAGCTAACATTTTGACAGTTACCTGCTTTTTTTTCCTTTCCCCCCCCCAAAACTATTGTTATGATTTTCCAGGATCAAAGAACATCTATCACAATTAATTTTCCATAGATCATTTCTTCTTTTTTTCATCATTTTGCGTTCCCTTACTTTCGGGCTCTGAACCTTGCTTCTACAATGCAAAGGGATTCCAGCCACCACATGCATACAGCCAAGACATTTTAGTGTGAACTAGATACTCAGGCATACACAATGGTGTTAGACATAGACATTTGCTGAGGGCCTTTAAAAAGAAAAAAAAAAAGAAAAAAAAAAAGAAAAAAAAAAAAAGGAAATGCTAACTGGACTCACAGGCTCACAGTAAACACCCCAGAGAGCAACCTCCAGAAAGAGATCCCTCCTCAGTGGTAGTCAGCCCTTAAATGGGATCTCCACCCCTTCCTGGTAGCACTGGCAAATTGCTTTCACCTGTGCTCCCATGGCTGACTTATTGCTTGCCTCAGGTGGTCAATAAGAGGTCCAGGCTGTGATCAACAGTTCCCATACAACCATCACATTACTTGAGAGAGAAAACTCTCAGCTTCAAAATACTATTTTTTAACATAGACACCACCACTAGCTATGCATTTTTGATGTGATTTAGCAATGAACATGAGCCTGCATGCTGCATTTGTAAAAATCTGCACCAGCAGAGGTAAACTACTGCTGTTGTCACCACTGCTGAAGTCCAACATCTACCAGCTCCCTGAGCTCATGTGCATTGTCTGGACTCCATCCAGCAAGTGTCGGTGAATGTTGGTGGGTGCAATTTTTTCCATACGGACTTTACCAATGCAGAGCAGAGGGGCAGGATCATCTACCTTGACCTGCTGACAACACTTTTCGGGAAGAGAGGATAAAGTTAAGGAATGAAGCAAGTCATTAATCTGAGCAAAAGTGGAAAAAAAAAAAAAAAAAAAAATCAGGGGAGCAGAAAAATGAATAGATAGGGCAGGCACAAATCAATAGCAGGACTGTCATTGAACTCAACAGGAGGCAAGTTTTGTTCCCTAAAGAAGGACAATTTTTGCAATGACCCTCATTGTCCACTTTGCATCATATCTCTTTGAAATTCTAGGCCCCTTTCTTCCATCCTGAATGCAGGATTGCATATCTGCAATACTGTGAAACAAGAACATTCTGCCTCTAAAACAGTTTTGCTCACACTTCCGCCTGCTCACCCTGCCACATCATCTGCCTCCTGGAGCAGCCCAGCCTGGCCAAGGGATGGATGAGACTGATCAATTTCTTCAAATTATGAGCCACACTGATATTACTGATAAATACAGACGTTCAGATAATAGATGCAAAATATATTATATTGCATAAACATCATCTTTAAATGACATAAAAAATTAGTCTCACCATCTTGTTTGTCTGATAAATTGACAAATAATTTAGAAGGACATGGAAGAAGATGAATGGGCGAAACACATCCATCTGTTCCAATAACAAGTAAAGTGCTGTAAGTTTCCCTTGAATTTGTCGAATGACCTGCACAGATCTTCAAAAAACATTGTGAATTCTAACCAAAATGTATCTGTTACAGAGGGATTAAACCATTATAAGTATATATAGTATAAAGTACATACAGTACTAAACATTTTGAAAAAGGCAATGAAAAATGAAAATTGGTATAGAATTAAAATTGAGATTTTGAAGTAGTGAGTGAATGGTAATCAAAGAAATAAAGTGAAAATTTAGATTTTGTTGAATCCCAGGGAGTATACTCATGCAGGCAGTCCAGTTCGCTAATGTAGCTGTCTTTTCATATGGTCCTAAACTTCTACATTAGATTCAGTTGTTGCTTGCCTGCTTGTAGTCGTAACTCCAGAGAGATTTCCCTTTGGAATATTAAAAATTGAGTTCTCCTGAATCAGCTTCCACAAAACAAATGTTCCTCACACAAACTTCCTCACGCAGGGCTACTTTGTAAGAAGAAAAAGATTAAATACAAGGCAAAATATCTCCTGGCTCACTTAAATACTGTCCTTGCCCTGTAAGTTTTAGCAAGTCACTTAAATTACTGGTTGTAACACAATGAAAAGCACGACAGTGATAGCAGAGTAGCAAGACCCCAGGCTGCAGTGAGTGAAAACTTGCTAAACAGAGCAGTCATGGAGACAGAAAGAAGGAACAAAAACCTGCTTATCCTTGGAAGGCCTCAGCTATGCAGGGATCTCCAGATGAGATACCCTCACCTCCACTGCCAACACTTAAATGAGGTCTGGGAAGAGGAAGATCCTGTCAATACCCATACTGGTCATTCATGTGCACTGCATACACTTGAGCTCCCCTGGCTTGGCCCTGCCTTACTACTAGGTGCTCAATCACTGTTTCAAGCCCTGACTTAGCATTTCCACCACAGTGGTCATGCCTGTTCATGTGGCCAAAATCTCTCATACACTTGGATCTGAACATTATTTTAAAGGCAGAAAATTTGTCCCAGTCTTTAATAACGAAAAACTTCCGCCAAAGCCTTTGTGTGATCTGCACTGTATGCCATTGTAGAAGTTCAGTTCTGCAACAAACTGAGAGCAACAGACTAATGTTCATCAAATCCAGACTACGTGGTGTCTTTTTTCTGTCTGCCTTCCTTTTCCAAGACTCACAAACTGCATTTCAGGTATTGCTGTCAAGAGCGTCAAAAGTTATGCTTTTAAGAAAAGTTACCTGCTCATGGGTAAGGTATTCTGCCATGTATTCATTATAAAAAGAAGTTAAAAAAAAAAAAAAGGATGTTGCAGATAAGAAGCATTAAGAATGACTTTACCACGTAATTGCAGCTTCTCTAGTCTAACCTTTCTTCAAAAAGGCTGGAGAAAGCAATATTTCTCAAAACAAGAGAAATTTCTTTACTCCTTTTTATTACTTTCTCAGAAAACTGTAACATTCTTACTACTATGGTAATATTGTAGGCTAGGGGCTTCTACAATCAACAGATGCACAAAGGTTAGGCTTCATAAGATATAAGTTATAATATATAAGTTTTTATCAAAGGACGCAATGGGGCTATTGGAGTTTCTAATTTATCTAGCCTTTCCTTCATTCCTGGTAGTTCCACTTGAGGAAAAGTTTTTTCTCGAGGCAAACTATGGGTGACGGTATGGCTGGCATGCTTACACGTTAGCAGTTCCTTAAAAGCCATTTGCAACAAAGCCGAATTACATTTCTCTCTTTCTAATTGTTCCTCAAGGTTCCCTATTTGATTCTGCAGAGTTTTTACCAATTCTTGTGTAACTCTAACCGATTCCTGCAGTGCTTGTATGGTTTGGAGTTCTGCCGAATGCTTTTCATCTCGGAACTCCACGGCTGCTTTTAAAGTAGCCCCGAGTACGGCACAAATAAACGACTTTCCTTTTCCAGCTCGGGTACGAGCATTGTTTTGCAGAACACTAATACGGTCCGAAACACTCTGCAAGTTATACCAGTTCTGTCGTGCCCAATCCATACCTGATAAAGAGGGTCGAGCACCATGTTTTTCTAAAAGATCAAATAATACATCTTCACTTTTCATGGTGGCAATGCTGTCGCTCATTTTTTCAATACAATGAGAGACCTACACTAAGGGAGGAGGAGGTGCAGGTATTCAAAAGCTCAAGTGACTCCTTATCTCCCCAGGGAAACAGACACTTTTCAAATGCTAATGCTCAAAGCACTCTTCCCTTTCTCTGAGGGGAGCACACAAAAGCCCGTTAGTCCAAACCAGATAAGGAGTCTAATTTTAGAGCTGGAGATAGTGTAACACTGTTACTAGTTGATACTTGCTATTTCATTGCATTCCAGGATTGTGTACTAAGCAAAAGAACTGCCTCATAGAAGAGAATGACTTATGAATTAGAATGCAGTAGTGATCTTGTTCTTGGTGTTATTATTGCATATATATACCTGCCTTTGCATTGTTAGTTCTAGAAGATACTGTCTACAGGTATTGCTGACAATTTTCTTCCCCATCACTCTGTATCTCTCATTGTCTTTTTCATAGTTTCCATTGTGTGTTTCCCTTTTCTTGTTCTTCGTTTCTTTTTTCTTTCTTTCTTTCTTTTTTTTTTTTTAAATTTTTGTTTGTCTATCTGTATTGCTGTTGCTTAAGTTTTTGTTTGTTTGTTTGTTTGTTTGTTTGTTGTTGGGGGTAGGGAGGACAGGGGGGCTTGGGAGGGCTGAGTTGGTTGTTTTAGCTTGGTTGTTCTGTTTGTGTGTCTGCTTCCAAGTGACTTCAGTATATGTCCATCTCAGAAATCTGTTTGTATTATGATCTTTAATGCAAATATGAAAAATATTTACTACAGACACCTTTTCACTGATATTCTGATACTTCACTCAACTAAGGAAACCTCATTATTCTTCAACAGTTCATCTACAAACTGATTAGTAGAGCAGAAGCCACTAGCAGTAACAAACAATTAAGAGGCCATGGCCACCTGATGGAAACCTCATGGTGTTTTGTTTTGGCCAAGGAAAACCAGTTGATTATTTTCAGAACTTGCATAAATAAACAAATAAATAAATAAAAATGATACAAATAAATAGTAATAATAAGTAAAGAAAAGTAAGAGAAGACCATTCAAGCTGCATGAAAATAAAATCAAGGATTCTCACTACCACTGTTGCTGTATTTGTTTATAAAGCCAAGATCATGGCCTCAATCTACTGTGTAAAATTGCATCACTTGACATGCTGTCTTCCTCTACAGAGGGATTAAAAACAGAAATGAAATCTTAGAATCCATTTGAAAATCAATTTTGCTTTATTTCCCTTAACTTCAATAATATAATGAAACCCAATCTTCAGATAAAAGGATGAGTAACATGAGCAAACGTGGATTAATAACTGGTATAACTAAGTGATATTATTCTATAGACTTCAAAGGTGTCTGCCTTCTGAATATCACCAGATTTTACAAAAGATCATTCAGATCAACGCTTTAAACGTATGCTATCAAAATAAGCTCAACCAGCTTACAAAAATGACTAGGCATTTTCACTTTCAATAGACACGATTTAAAATGATACCTTTAAAGTAGTGACCAAGCTCGGTGTGGCTTCCATCATTTCTAGCCTCGCTATATTAACTACATCTCAAGAATAAGGATTGCGCTCTTATGGAAAAATTAGGTAGTGAATGTCAGTCTTACTGAGAAGACTAACGGTCATCACTTTATCTAAAAATAGTAAAACATGGATCACACAAATATACGTTTTCTTGTCTGGAAAAAAGCAAGAATTTTCAGAAGGAGCATGAAATCACAAGCAGCATGGATGTTCAGATTTTGTATATTCACAGGCAAAAAAAGAATTCTCATAGAAAATATCCATAGAAAATATGTAATCCTTTATCGCCTTTGGAGAAACTGCATGCATGCAAGAGCAGTTGGTGAATCAGATGCTAGGGGAGTACTGCTTTGTCTTATCCACAAGTCCGTTCTTTCCACTTAAACACAACAACTTCTAAACAGAATTAGGTCATGTTGGAGGAAGATCAAAGAACTGGATTGAGTACCAAAAAACATTCAATGCTGCCAAACTCTTTTAAAACAGCTAAAAGGAAAATATTTGATTTTACTGTACATCAGAAATACTTGAAGGAAAGATATCTTGATACTCTAGGTCATCAAAAGCCCAAAAGGTAAAGCTAAGTTCCAGTGCTACTGATGATACAAAAAATGAAAAATTGTCTTTTGATGCAAATATAAATTACATTACATAAATTACCAAGAAAGATACTGAGCAGGCTCCCACCTAGCATCTGCACTGTAAGCTACACAGTAAAAAGCCAATCAACATCTTCATGCCACTGTCTGGTAAGAAGAATATCCTCCAAAACAACTTCATTGAAAATCTTTTAACTTTCACTAAGATAAACCTTTTATTAAACTGTTTTGAGAGAAAGTGTGTGTGCTCATCCACTAGAAAAAGTGGCTTTTTGCATAAGGGGCTTCTCAAATAAAGCTTATGTACAGTTCAATGAGTGCTTTGAAAATTTAGGCTGTTTAAAATGATTCTGATTTTGTAAGAATCAATTATTATAGAGTCTACACCTCCTGAACAATCGAACTAACATTGTACTCCTAATAAACATCAATGTAATTTGAATCAATACACGTGTTGTACGTTTACACAATCCCAACTCAGCTTTCTGAAACCTTCTTTTGACCTTTCAGATCACAAGAGTATTGCCCTGAGTGCAGGTGTCCAGTTGTGGAAAGGCCTGCCATAATGCTGATGTGTGGTATGAAACTGGGGTGCTAGACACAACTAGTTCCATTCCACTGCTACTCACTCCTACTGCCCCACAGGACCCATTAGCCAATGAGCAGGCAGCTCAGAGGGAGTGGAGCTCAGAAGAAAGATCCCACAAAAGAGTGGGAACACCTTGTAAGAAGGTCATGGAGAAGGTGCTACGTGCCCCCAGCAACGCTCACCCTGCAGCTCCTGAAGAGCGTATGCTGGATCGGGGAGAGGTGTGAGGAGGAAGGGAAAGCGCAGAGGAGCTACTCTGCAACAGATGAAGGAGTCAGAAACGGAGGGGTGAGGAAGACCTGCTGAGCAGGGAATGGGAAGAATAAATGAAATTTATCTTCCCTAAGTGAAATATGTTTTACTTCTGAGGTAATATTCCCATGGGCTTTCCCCTCTCTCTCTGGCTTTCTGTGGAGGGGGAGTGAGAGAGAGGCTGAGTGAGTGTCTGGTGGCCATAAAATCAACACACCAAATGCACTGTGGCAAAAGCAATATAAAATCAATATACACTGATTAAGTTGACAAGGCACAGTCTCAGCACCTCGATTACTAGGAAGTCAGGTAGATCTTGGTGCATTATACAATAGATGTTCTTACTGATGGTGTCGATCGCCTAAGCAAATTATGCCTTTGAAGAGAAAGTTGTACAGCTGATTCAATGTGTATGTATGAGGTGTGCTTCAACAGTAACGTCTCCTATTTGATTATATTCGTCCACAATATCAGAGGCCGATGCTGGTGGTGTGACAATAGAGGATGTACCTTCTCAACAGTGTTCCACTACAGGTATATTACATACCTGTATATATACATACGTATATACAGGTGTGTTAGTGTTTAGTGTACTTAGCTAACATTTTGACAGTTACCTGCTTTTTTTTCCTTTCCCCCCCCCAAAACTATTGTTATGATTTTCCAGGATCAAAGAACATCTATCACAATTAATTTTCCATAGATCATTTCTTCTTTTTTTCATCATTTTGCGTTCCCTTACTTTCGGGCTCTGAACCTTGCTTCTACAATGCAAAGGGATTCCAGCCACCACATGCATACAGCCAAGACATTTTAGTGTGAACTAGATACTCAGGCATACACAATGGTGTTAGACATAGACATTTGCTGAGGGCCTTTAAAAAGAAAAAAAAAAAGAAAAAAAAAAAGAAAAAAAAAAAAAGGAAATGCTAACTGGACTCACAGGCTCACAGTAAACACCCCAGAGAGCAACCTCCAGAAAGAGATCCCTCCTCAGTGGTAGTCAGCCCTTAAATGGGATCTCCACCCCTTCCTGGTAGCACTGGCAAATTGCTTTCACCTGTGCTCCCATGGCTGACTTATTGCTTGCCTCAGGTGGTCAATAAGAGGTCCAGGCTGTGATCAACAGTTCCCATACAACCATCACATTACTTGAGAGAGAAAACTCTCAGCTTCAAAATACTATTTTTTAACATAGACACCACCACTAGCTATGCATTTTTGATGTGATTTAGCAATGAACATGAGCCTGCATGCTGCATTTGTAAAAATCTGCACCAGCAGAGGTAAACTACTGCTGTTGTCACCACTGCTGAAGTCCAACATCTACCAGCTCCCTGAGCTCATGTGCATTGTCTGGACTCCATCCAGCAAGTGTCGGTGAATGTTGGTGGGTGCAATTTTTTCCATACGGACTTTACCAATGCAGAGCAGAGGGGCAGGATCATCTACCTTGACCTGCTGACAACACTTTTCGGGAAGAGAGGATAAAGTTAAGGAATGAAGCAAGTCATTAATCTGAGCAAAAGTGGAAAAAAAAAAAAAAAAAAAAAATCAGGGGAGCAGAAAAATGAATAGATAGGGCAGGCACAAATCAATAGCAGGACTGTCATTGAACTCAACAGGAGGCAAGTTTTGTTCCCTAAAGAAGGACAATTTTTGCAATGACCCTCATTGTCCACTTTGCATCATATCTCTTTGAAATTCTAGGCCCCTTTCTTCCATCCTGAATGCAGGATTGCATATCTGCAATACTGTGAAACAAGAACATTCTGCCTCTAAAACAGTTTTGCTCACACTTCCGCCTGCTCACCCTGCCACATCATCTGCCTCCTGGAGCAGCCCAGCCTGGCCAAGGGATGGATGAGACTGATCAATTTCTTCAAATTATGAGCCACACTGATATTACTGATAAATACAGACGTTCAGATAATAGATGCAAAATATATTATATTGCATAAACATCATCTTTAAATGACATAAAAAATTAGTCTCACCATCTTGTTTGTCTGATAAATTGACAAATAATTTAGAAGGACATGGAAGAAGATGAATGGGCGAAACACATCCATCTGTTCCAATAACAAGTAAAGTGCTGTAAGTTTCCCTTGAATTTGTCGAATGACCTGCACAGATCTTCAAAAAACATTGTGAATTCTAACCAAAATGTATCTGTTACAGAGGGATTAAACCATTATAAGTATATATAGTATAAAGTACATACAGTACTAAACATTTTGAAAAAGGCAATGAAAAATGAAAATTGGTATAGAATTAAAATTGAGATTTTGAAGTAGTGAGTGAATGGTAATCAAAGAAATAAAGTGAAAATTTAGATTTTGTTGAATCCCAGGGAGTATACTCATGCAGGCAGTCCAGTTCGCTAATGTAGCTGTCTTTTCATATGGTCCTAAACTTCTACATTAGATTCAGTTGTTGCTTGCCTGCTTGTAGTCGTAACTCCAGAGAGATTTCCCTTTGGAATATTAAAAATTGAGTTCTCCTGAATCAGCTTCCACAAAACAAATGTTCCTCACACAAACTTCCTCACGCAGGGCTACTTTGTAAGAAGAAAAAGATTAAATACAAGGCAAAATATCTCCTGGCTCACTTAAATACTGTCCTTGCCCTGTAAGTTTTAGCAAGTCACTTAAATTACTGGTTGTAACACAATGAAAAGCACGACAGTGATAGCAGAGTAGCAAGACCCCAGGCTGCAGTGAGTGAAAACTTGCTAAACAGAGCAGTCATGGAGACAGAAAGAAGGAACAAAAACCTGCTTATCCTTGGAAGGCCTCAGCTATGCAGGGATCTCCAGATGAGATACCCTCACCTCCACTGCCAACACTTAAATGAGGTCTGGGAAGAGGAAGATCCTGTCAATACCCATACTGGTCATTCATGTGCACTGCATACACTTGAGCTCCCCTGGCTTGGCCCTGCCTTACTACTAGGTGCTCAATCACTGTTTCAAGCCCTGACTTAGCATTTCCACCACAGTGGTCATGCCTGTTCATGTGGCCAAAATCTCTCATACACTTGGATCTGAACATTATTTTAAAGGCAGAAAATTTGTCCCAGTCTTTAATAACGAAAAACTTCCGCCAAAGCCTTTGTGTGATCTGCACTGTATGCCATTGTAGAAGTTCAGTTCTGCAACAAACTGAGAGCAACAGACTAATGTTCATCAAATCCAGACTACGTGGTGTCTTTTTTCTGTCTGCCTTCCTTTTCCAAGACTCACAAACTGCATTTCAGGTATTGCTGTCAAGAGCGTCAAAAGTTATGCTTTTAAGAAAAGTTACCTGCTCATGGGTAAGGTATTCTGCCATGTATTCATTATAAAAAGAAGTTAAAAAAAAAAAAAAGGATGTTGCAGATAAGAAGCATTAAGAATGACTTTACCACGTAATTGCAGCTTCTCTAGTCTAACCTTTCTTCAAAAAGGCTGGAGAAAGCAATATTTCTCAAAACAAGAGAAATTTCTTTACTCCTTTTTATTACTTTCTCAGAAAACTGTAACATTCTTACTACTATGGTAATATTGTAGGCTAGGGGCTTCTACAATCAACAGATGCACAAAGGTTAGGCTTCATAAGATATAAGTTATAATATATAAGTTTTTATCAAAGGACGCAATGGGGCTATTGGAGTTTCTAATTTATCTAGCCTTTCCTTCATTCCTGGTAGTTCCACTTGAGGAAAAGTTTTTTCTCGAGGCAAACTATGGGTGACAGTATGGCTGGCATGCTTACACGTTAGCAGTTCCTTAAAAGCCATTTGCAACAAAGCCGAATTACATTTCTCTCTTTCTAATTGTTCCTCAAGGTTCCCTATTTGATTCTGCAGAGTTTTTACCAATTCTTGTGTAACTCTAACCGATTCCTGCAGTGCTTGTATGGTTTGGAGTTCTGCCGAATGCTTTTCATCTCGGAACTCCACGGCTGCTTTTAAAGTAGCCCCGAGTACGGCACAAATAAACGACTTTCCTTTTCCAGCTCGGGTACGAGCATTGTTTTGCAGAACACTAATACGGTCCGAAACACTCTGCAAGTTATACCAGTTCTGTCGTGCCCAATCCATACCTGATAAAGAGGGTCGAGCACCATGTTTTTCTAAAAGATCAAATAATACATCTTCACTTTTCATGGTGGCAATGCTGTCGCTCATTTTTTCAATACAATGAGAGACCTACACTAAGGGAGGAGGAGGTGCAGGTATTCAAAAGCTCAAGTGACTCCTTATCTCCCCAGGGAAACAGACACTTTTCAAATGCTAATGCTCAAAGCACTCTTCCCTTTCTCTGAGGGGAGCACACAAAAGCCCGTTAGTCCAAACCAGATAAGGAGTCTAATTTTAGAGCTGGAGATAGTGTAACACTGTTACTAGTTGATACTTGCTATTTCATTGCATTCCAGGATTGTGTACTAAGCAAAAGAACTGCCTCATAGAAGAGAATGACTTATGAATTAGAATGCAGTAGTGATCTTGTTCTTGGTGTTATTATTGCATATATATACCTGCCTTTGCATTGTTAGTTCTAGAAGATACTGTCTACAGGTATTGCTGACAATTTTCTTCCCCATCACTCTGTATCTCTCATTGTCTTTTTCATAGTTTCCATTGTGTGTTTCCCTTTTCTTGTTCTTCGTTTCTTTTTTCTTTCTTTCTTTCTTTTTTTTTTTTTTAATTTTTGTTTGTCTATCTGTATTGCTGTTGCTTAAGTTTTTGTTTGTTTGTTTGTTTGTTTGTTTGTTGTTGGGGGTAGGGAGGACAGGGGGGCTTGGGAGGGCTGAGTTGGTTGTTTTAGCTTGGTTGTTCTGTTTGTGTGTCTGCTTCCAAGTGACTTCAGTATATGTCCATCTCAGAAATCTGTTTGTATTATGATCTTTAATGCAAATATGAAAAATATTTACTACAGACACCTTTTCACTGATATTCTGATACTTCACTCAACTAAGGAAACCTCATTATTCTTCAACAGTTCATCTACAAACTGATTAGTAGAGCAGAAGCCACTAGCAGTAACAAACAATTAAGAGGCCATGGCCACCTGATGGAAACCTCATGGTGTTTTGTTTTGGCCAAGGAAAACCAGTTGATTATTTTCAGAACTTGCATAAATAAACAAATAAATAAATAAAAATGATACAAATAAATAGTAATAATAAGTAAAGAAAAGTAAGAGAAGACCATTCAAGCTGCATGAAAATAAAATCAAGGATTCTCACTACCACTGTTGCTGTATTTGTTTATAAAGCCAAGATCATGGCCTCAATCTACTGTGTAAAATTGCATCACTTGACATGCTGTCTTCCTCTACAGAGGGATTAAAAACAGAAATGAAATCTTAGAATCCATTTGAAAATCAATTTTGCTTTATTTCCCTTAACTTCAATAATATAATGAAACCCAATCTTCAGATAAAAGGATGAGTAACATGAGCAAACGTGGATTAATAACTGGTATAACTAAGTGATATTATTCTATAGACTTCAAAGGTGTCTGCCTTCTGAATATCACCAGATTTTACAAAAGATCATTCAGATCAACGCTTTAAACGTATGCTATCAAAATAAGCTCAACCAGCTTACAAAAATGACTAGGCATTTTCACTTTCAATAGACACGATTTAAAATGATACCTTTAAAGTAGTGACCAAGCTCGGTGTGGCTTCCATCATTTCTAGCCTCGCTATATTAACTACATCTCAAGAATAAGGATTGCGCTCTTATGGAAAAATTAGGTAGTGAATGTCAGTCTTACTGAGAAGACTAACGGTCATCACTTTATCTAAAAATAGTAAAACATGGATCACACAAATATACGTTTTCTTGTCTGGAAAAAAGCAAGAATTTTCAGAAGGAGCATGAAATCACAAGCAGCATGGATGTTCAGATTTTGTATATTCACAGGCAAAAAAAGAATTCTCATAGAAAATATCCATAGAAAATATGTAATCCTTTATCGCCTTTGGAGAAACTGCATGCATGCAAGAGCAGTTGGTGAATCAGATGCTAGGGGAGTACTGCTTTGTCTTATCCACAAGTCCGTTCTTTCCACTTAAACACAACAACTTCTAAACAGAATTAGGTCATGTTGGAGGAAGATCAAAGAACTGGATTGAGTACCAAAAAACATTCAATGCTGCCAAACTCTTTTAAAACAGCTAAAAGGAAAATATTTGATTTTACTGTACATCAGAAATACTTGAAGGAAAGATATCTTGATACTCTAGGTCATCAAAAGCCCAAAAGGTAAAGCTAAGTTCCAGTGCTACTGATGATACAAAAAATGAAAAATTGTCTTTTGATGCAAATATAAATTACATTACATAAATTACCAAGAAAGATACTGAGCAGGCTCCCACCTAGCATCTGCACTGTAAGCTACACAGTAAAAAGCCAATCAATATCTTCATGCCACTGTCTGGTAAGAAGAATAACCTCCAAAACAACTTCATTGAAAATCTTTTAACTTTCACTAAGATAAACCTTTTATTAAACTGTTTTGAGAGAAAGTGTGTGTGCTCATCCACTAGAAAAAGTGGCTTTTTGCATAAGGGGCTTCTCAAATAAAGCTTATGTACAGTTCAATGAGTGCTTTGAAAATTTAGGCTGTTTAAAATGATTCTGATTTTGTAAGAATCAATTATTATAGAGTCTACACCTCCTGAACAATCGAACTAACATTGTACTCCTAATAAACATCAATGTAATTTGAATCAATACACGTGTTGTACGTTTACACAATCCCAACTCAGCTTTCTGAAACCTTCTTTTGACCTTTCAGATCACAAGAGTATTGCCCTGAGTGCAGGTGTCCAGTTGTGGAAAGGCCTGCCATAATGCTGATGTGTGGTATGAAACTGGGGTGCTAGACACAACTAGTTCCATTCCACTGCTACTCACTCCTACTGCCCCACAGGACCCATTAGCCAATGAGCAGGCAGCTCAGAGGGAGTGGAGCTCAGAAGAAAGATCCCACAAAAGAGTGGGAACACCTTGTAAGAAGGTCATGGAGAAGGTGCTACGTGCCCCCAGCAACGCTCACCCTGCAGCTCCTGAAGAGCGTATGCTGGATCGGGGAGAGGTGTGAGGAGGAAGGGAAAGCGCAGAGGAGCTACTCTGCAACAGATGAAGGAGTCAGAAACGGAGGGGTGAGGAAGACCTGCTGAGCAGGGAATGGGAAGAATAAATGAAATTTATCTTCCCTAAGTGAAATATGTTTTACTTCTGAGGTAATATTCCCATGGGCTTTCCCCTCTCTCTCTGGCTTTCTGTGGAGGGGGAGTGAGAGAGAGGCTGAGTGAGTGTCTGGTGGCCATAAAATCAACACACCAAATGCACTGTGGCAAAAGCAATATAAAATCAATATACACTGATTAAGTTGACAAGGCACAGTCTCAGCACCTCGATTACTAGGAAGTCAGGTAGATCTTGGTGCATTATACAATAGATGTTCTTACTGATGGTGTCGATCGCCTAAGCAAATTATGCCTTTGAAGAGAAAGTTGTACAGCTGATTCAACGTGTATGTATGAGGTGTGCTTCAACAGTAACGTCTCCTATTTGATTATATTCGTCCACAATATCAGAGGCCGATGCTGGTGGTGTGACAATAGAGGATGTACCTTCTCAACAGTGTTCCACTACAGGTATATTACATACCTGTATATATACATACGTATATACAGGTGTGTTAGTGTTTAGTGTACTTAGCTAACATTTTGACAGTTACCTGCTTTTTTTTCCTTTCCCCCCCCCAAAACTATTGTTATGATTTTCCAGGATCAAAGAACATCTATCACAATTAATTTTCCATAGATCATTTCTTCTTTTTTTCATCATTTTGCGTTCCCTTACTTTCGGGCTCTGAACCTTGCTTCTACAATGCAAAGGGATTCCAGCCACCACATGCATACAGCCAAGACATTTTAGTGTGAACTAGATACTCAGGCATACACAATGGTGTTAGACATAGACATTTGCTGAGGGCCTTTAAAAAGAAAAAAAAAAAGAAAAAAAAAAAGAAAAAAAAAAAAAGGAAATGCTAACTGGACTCACAGGCTCACAGTAAACACCCCAGAGAGCAACCTCCAGAAAGAGATCCCTCCTCAGTGGTAGTCAGCCCTTAAATGGGATCTCCACCCCTTCCTGGTAGCACTGGCAAATTGCTTTCACCTGTGCTCCCATGGCTGACTTATTGCTTGCCTCAGGTGGTCAATAAGAGGTCCAGGCTGTGATCAACAGTTCCCATACAACCATCACATTACTTGAGAGAGAAAACTCTCAGCTTCAAAATACTATTTTTTAACATAGACACCACCACTAGCTATGCATTTTTGATGTGATTTAGCAATGAACATGAGCCTGCATGCTGCATTTGTAAAAATCTGCACCAGCAGAGGTAAACTACTGCTGTTGTCACCACTGCTGAAGTCCAACATCTACCAGCTCCCTGAGCTCATGTGCATTGTCTGGACTCCATCCAGCAAGTGTCGGTGAATGTTGGTGGGTGCAATTTTTTCCATACGGACTTTACCAATGCAGAGCAGAGGGGCAGGATCATCTACCTTGACCTGCTGACAACACTTTTCGGGAAGAGAGGATAAAGTTAAGGAATGAAGCAAGTCATTAATCTGAGCAAAAGTGGAAAAAAAAAAAAAAAAAAAAATCAGGGGAGCAGAAAAATGAATAGATAGGGCAGGCACAAATCAATAGCAGGACTGTCATTGAACTCAACAGGAGGCAAGTTTTGTTCCCTAAAGAAGGACAATTTTTGCAATGACCCTCATTGTCCACTTTGCATCATATCTCTTTGAAATTCTAGGCCCCTTTCTTCCATCCTGAATGCAGGATTGCATATCTGCAATACTGTGAAACAAGAACATTCTGCCTCTAAAACAGTTTTGCTCACACTTCCGCCTGCTCACCCTGCCACATCATCTGCCTCCTGGAGCAGCCCAGCCTGGCCAAGGGATGGATGAGACTGATCAATTTCTTCAAATTATGAGCCACACTGATATTACTGATAAATACAGACGTTCAGATAATAGATGCAAAATATATTATATTGCATAAACATCATCTTTAAATGACATAAAAAATTAGTCTCACCATCTTGTTTGTCTGATAAATTGACAAATAATTTAGAAGGACATGGAAGAAGATGAATGGGCGAAACACATCCATCTGTTCCAATAACAAGTAAAGTGCTGTAAGTTTCCCTTGAATTTGTCGAATGACCTGCACAGATCTTCAAAAAACATTGTGAATTCTAACCAAAATGTATCTGTTACAGAGGGATTAAACCATTATAAGTATATATAGTATAAAGTACATACAGTACTAAACATTTTGAAAAAGGCAATGAAAAATGAAAATTGGTATAGAATTAAAATTGAGATTTTGAAGTAGTGAGTGAATGGTAATCAAAGAAATAAAGTGAAAATTTAGATTTTGTTGAATCCCAGGGAGTATACTCATGCAGGCAGTCCAGTTCGCTAATGTAGCTGTCTTTTCATATGGTCCTAAACTTCTACATTAGATTCAGTTGTTGCTTGCCTGCTTGTAGTCGTAACTCCAGAGAGATTTCCCTTTGGAATATTAAAAATTGAGTTCTCCTGAATCAGCTTCCACAAAACAAATGTTCCTCACACAAACTTCCTCACGCAGGGCTACTTTGTAAGAAGAAAAAGATTAAATACAAGGCAAAATATCTCCTGGCTCACTTAAATACTGTCCTTGCCCTGTAAGTTTTAGCAAGTCACTTAAATTACTGGTTGTAACACAATGAAAAGCACGACAGTGATAGCAGAGTAGCAAGACCCCAGGCTGCAGTGAGTGAAAACTTGCTAAACAGAGCAGTCATGGAGACAGAAAGAAGGAACAAAAACCTGCTTATCCTTGGAAGGCCTCAGCTATGCAGGGATCTCCAGATGAGATACCCTCACCTCCACTGCCAACACTTAAATGAGGTCTGGGAAGAGGAAGATCCTGTCAATACCCATACTGGTCATTCATGTGCACTGCATACACTTGAGCTCCCCTGGCTTGGCCCTGCCTTACTACTAGGTGCTCAATCACTGTTTCAAGCCCTGACTTAGCATTTCCACCACAGTGGTCATGCCTGTTCATGTGGCCAAAATCTCTCATACACTTGGATCTGAACATTATTTTAAAGGCAGAAAATTTGTCCCAGTCTTTAATAACGAAAAACTTCCGCCAAAGCCTTTGTGTGATCTGCACTGTATGCCATTGTAGAAGTTCAGTTCTGCAACAAACTGAGAGCAACAGACTAATGTTCATCAAATCCAGACTACGTGGTGTCTTTTTTCTGTCTGCCTTCCTTTTCCAAGACTCACAAACTGCATTTCAGGTATTGCTGTCAAGAGCGTCAAAAGTTATGCTTTTAAGAAAAGTTACCTGCTCATGGGTAAGGTATTCTGCCATGTATTCATTATAAAAAGAAGTTAAAAAAAAAAAAAAGGATGTTGCAGATAAGAAGCATTAAGAATGACTTTACCACGTAATTGCAGCTTCTCTAGTCTAACCTTTCTTCAAAAAGGCTGGAGAAAGCAATATTTCTCAAAACAAGAGAAATTTCTTTACTCCTTTTTATTACTTTCTCAGAAAACTGTAACATTCTTACTACTATGGTAATATTGTAGGCTAGGGGCTTCTACAATCAACAGATGCACAAAGGTTAGGCTTCATAAGATATAAGTTATAATATATAAGTTTTTATCAAAGGACGCAATGGGGCTATTGGAGTTTCTAATTTATCTAGCCTTTCCTTCATTCCTGGTAGTTCCACTTGAGGAAAAGTTTTTTCTCGAGGCAAACTATGGGTGACGGTATGGCTGGCATGCTTACACGTTAGCAGTTCCTTAAAAGCCATTTGCAACAAAGCCGAATTACATTTCTCTCTTTCTAATTGTTCCTCAAGGTTCCCTATTTGATTCTGCAGAGTTTTTACCAATTCTTGTGTAACTCTAACCGATTCCTGCAGTGCTTGTATGGTTTGGAGTTCTGCCGAATGCTTTTCATCTCGGAACTCCACGGCTGCTTTTAAAGTAGCCCCGAGTACGGCACAAATAAACGACTTTCCTTTTCCAGCTCGGGTACGAGCATTGTTTTGCAGAACACTAATACGGTCCGAAACACTCTGCAAGTTATACCAGTTCTGTCGTGCCCAATCCATACCTGATAAAGAGGGTCGAGCACCATGTTTTTCTAAAAGATCAAATAATACATCTTCACTTTTCATGGTGGCAATGCTGTCGCTCATTTTTTCAATACAATGAGAGACCTACACTAAGGGAGGAGGAGGTGCAGGTATTCAAAAGCTCAAGTGACTCCTTATCTCCCCAGGGAAACAGACACTTTTCAAATGCTAATGCTCAAAGCACTCTTCCCTTTCTCTGAGGGGAGCACACAAAAGCCCGTTAGTCCAAACCAGATAAGGAGTCTAATTTTAGAGCTGGAGATAGTGTAACACTGTTACTAGTTGATACTTGCTATTTCATTGCATTCCAGGATTGTGTACTAAGCAAAAGAACTGCCTCATAGAAGAGAATGACTTATGAATTAGAATGCAGTAGTGATCTTGTTCTTGGTGTTATTATTGCATATATATACCTGCCTTTGCATTGTTAGTTCTAGAAGATACTGTCTACAGGTATTGCTGACAATTTTCTTCCCCATCACTCTGTATCTCTCATTGTCTTTTTCATAGTTTCCATTGTGTGTTTCCCTTTTCTTGTTCTTCGTTTCTTTTTTCTTTCTTTCTTTCTTTTTTTTTTTTTTAATTTTTGTTTGTCTATCTGTATTGCTGTTGCTTAAGTTTTTGTTTGTTTGTTTGTTTGTTTGTTTGTTGTTGGGGGTAGGGAGGACAGGGGGGCTTGGGAGGGCTGAGTTGGTTGTTTTAGCTTGGTTGTTCTGTTTGTGTGTCTGCTTCCAAGTGACTTCAGTATATGTCCATCTCAGAAATCTGTTTGTATTATGATCTTTAATGCAAATATGAAAAATATTTACTACAGACACCTTTTCACTGATATTCTGATACTTCACTCAACTAAGGAAACCTCATTATTCTTCAACAGTTCATCTACAAACTGATTAGTAGAGCAGAAGCCACTAGCAGTAACAAACAATTAAGAGGCCATGGCCACCTGATGGAAACCTCATGGTGTTTTGTTTTGGCCAAGGAAAACCAGTTGATTATTTTCAGAACTTGCATAAATAAACAAATAAATAAATAAAAATGATACAAATAAATAGTAATAATAAGTAAAGAAAAGTAAGAGAAGACCATTCAAGCTGCATGAAAATAAAATCAAGGATTCTCACTACCACTGTTGCTGTATTTGTTTATAAAGCCAAGATCATGGCCTCAATCTACTGTGTAAAATTGCATCACTTGACATGCTGTCTTCCTCTACAGAGGGATTAAAAACAGAAATGAAATCTTAGAATCCATTTGAAAATCAATTTTGCTTTATTTCCCTTAACTTCAATAATATAATGAAACCCAATCTTCAGATAAAAGGATGAGTAACATGAGCAAACGTGGATTAATAACTGGTATAACTAAGTGATATTATTCTATAGACTTCAAAGGTGTCTGCCTTCTGAATATCACCAGATTTTACAAAAGATCATTCAGATCAACGCTTTAAACGTATGCTATCAAAATAAGCTCAACCAGCTTACAAAAATGACTAGGCATTTTCACTTTCAATAGACACGATTTAAAATGATACCTTTAAAGTAGTGACCAAGCTCGGTGTGGCTTCCATCATTTCTAGCCTCGCTATATTAACTACATCTCAAGAATAAGGATTGCGCTCTTATGGAAAAATTAGGTAGTGAATGTCAGTCTTACTGAGAAGACTAACGGTCATCACTTTATCTAAAAATAGTAAAACATGGATCACACAAATATACGTTTTCTTGTCTGGAAAAAAGCAAGAATTTTCAGAAGGAGCATGAAATCACAAGCAGCATGGATGTTCAGATTTTGTATATTCACAGGCAAAAAAAGAATTCTCATAGAAAATATCCATAGAAAATATGTAATCCTTTATCGCCTTTGGAGAAACTGCATGCATGCAAGAGCAGTTGGTGAATCAGATGCTAGGGGAGTACTGCTTTGTCTTATCCACAAGTCCGTTCTTTCCACTTAAACACAACAACTTCTAAACAGAATTAGGTCATGTTGGAGGAAGATCAAAGAACTGGATTGAGTACCAAAAAACATTCAATGCTGCCAAACTCTTTTAAAACAGCTAAAAGGAAAATATTTGATTTTACTGTACATCAGAAATACTTGAAGGAAAGATATCTTGATACTCTAGGTCATCAAAAGCCCAAAAGGTAAAGCTAAGTTCCAGTGCTACTGATGATACAAAAAATGAAAAATTGTCTTTTGATGCAAATATAAATTACATTACATAAATTACCAAGAAAGATACTGAGCAGGCTCCCACCTAGCATCTGCACTGTAAGCTACACAGTAAAAAGCCAATCAACATCTTCATGCCACTGTCTGGTAAGAAGAATATCCTCCAAAACAACTTCATTGAAAATCTTTTAACTTTCACTAAGATAAACCTTTTATTAAACTGTTTTGAGAGAAAGTGTGTGTGCTCATCCACTAGAAAAAGTGGCTTTTTGCATAAGGGGCTTCTCAAATAAAGCTTATGTACAGTTCAATGAGTGCTTTGAAAATTTAGGCTGTTTAAAATGATTCTGATTTTGTAAGAATCAATTATTATAGAGTCTACACCTCCTGAACAATCGAACTAACATTGTACTCCTAATAAACATCAATGTAATTTGAATCAATACACGTGTTGTACGTTTACACAATCCCAACTCAGCTTTCTGAAACCTTCTTTTGACCTTTCAGATCACAAGAGTATTGCCCTGAGTGCAGGTGTCCAGTTGTGGAAAGGCCTGCCATAATGCTGATGTGTGGTATGAAACTGGGGTGCTAGACACAACTAGTTCCATTCCACTGCTACTCACTCCTACTGCCCCACAGGACCCATTAGCCAATGAGCAGGCAGCTCAGAGGGAGTGGAGCTCAGAAGAAAGATCCCACAAAAGAGTGGGAACACCTTGTAAGAAGGTCATGGAGAAGGTGCTACGTGCCCCCAGCAACGCTCACCCTGCAGCTCCTGAAGAGCGTATGCTGGATCGGGGAGAGGTGTGAGGAGGAAGGGAAAGCGCAGAGGAACTACTCTGCAACAGATGAAGGAGTCAGAAACGGAGGGGTGAGGAAGACCTGCTGAGCAGGGAATGGGAAGAATAAATGAAATTTATCTTCCCTAAGTGAAATATGTTTTACTTCTGAGGTAATATTCCCATGGGCTTTCCCCTCTCTCTCTGGCTTTCTGTGGAGGGGGAGTGAGAGAGAGGCTGAGTGAGTGTCTGGTGGCCATAAAATCAACACACCAAATGCACTGTGGCAAAAGCAATATAAAATCAATATACACTGATTAGGTTGACAAGGTACAGTCTCAGCACCTCGATTACTAGGAAGTCAGGTAGATCTTGGTGCATTATACAATAGATGTTCTTACCGATGGTGTCGATCGCCTAAGCAAATTATGCCTTTGAAGAGAAAGTTGTACAGCTGATTCAATGTGTATGTATGAGGTGTGCTTCAACAGTAACGTCTCCTATTTGATTATATTCGTCCACAATATCAGAGGCCGATGCTGGTGGTGTGACAATAGAGGATGTACCTTCTCAACAGTGTTCCACTACAGGTATATTACATACCTGTATATATACATACGTATATACAGGTGTGTTAGTGTTTAGTGTACTTAGCTAACATTTTGACAGTTACCTGCTTTTTTTTCCTTTCCCCCCCCCAAAACTATTGTTATGATTTTCCAGGATCAAAGAACATCTATCACAATTAATTTTCCATAGATCATTTCTTCTTTTTTTCATCATTTTGCGTTCCCTTACTTTCGGGCTCTGAACCTTGCTTCTACAATGCAAAGGGATTCCAGCCACCACATGCATACAGCCAAGACATTTTAGTGTGAACTAGATACTCAGGCATACACAATGGTGTTAGACATAGACATTTGCTGAGGGCCTTTAAAAAGAAAAAAAAAAAGAAAAAAAAAAAGAAAAAAAAAAAAAGGAAATGCTAACTGGACTCACAGGCTCACAGTAAACACCCCAGAGAGCAACCTCCAGAAAGAGATCCCTCCTCAGTGGTAGTCAGCCCTTAAATGGGATCTCCACCCCTTCCTGGTAGCACTGGCAAATTGCTTTCACCTGTGCTCCCATGGCTGACTTATTGCTTGCCTCAGGTGGTCAATAAGAGGTCCAGGCTGTGATCAACAGTTCCCATACAACCATCACATTACTTGAGAGAGAAAACTCTCAGCTTCAAAATACTATTTTTTAACATAGACACCACCACTAGCTATGCATTTTTGATGTGATTTAGCAATGAACATGAGCCTGCATGCTGCATTTGTAAAAATCTGCACCAGCAGAGGTAAACTACTGCTGTTGTCACCACTGCTGAAGTCCAACATCTACCAGCTCCCTGAGCTCATGTGCATTGTCTGGACTCCATCCAGCAAGTGTCGGTGAATGTTGGTGGGTGCAATTTTTTCCATACGGACTTTACCAATGCAGAGCAGAGGGGCAGGATCATCTACCTTGACCTGCTGACAACACTTTTCGGGAAGAGAGGATAAAGTTAAGGAATGAAGCAAGTCATTAATCTGAGCAAAAGTGGAAAAAAAAAAAAAAAAAAAATCAGGGGAGCAGAAAAATGAATAGATAGGGCAGGCACAAATCAATAGCAGGACTGTCATTGAACTCAACAGGAGGCAAGTTTTGTTCCCTAAAGAAGGACAATTTTTGCAATGACCCTCATTGTCCACTTTGCATCATATCTCTTTGAAATTCTAGGCCCCTTTCTTCCATCCTGAATGCAGGATTGCATATCTGCAATACTGTGAAACAAGAACATTCTGCCTCTAAAACAGTTTTGCTCACACTTCCGCCTGCTCACCCTGCCACATCATCTGCCTCCTGGAGCAGCCCAGCCTGGCCAAGGGATGGATGAGACTGATCAATTTCTTCAAATTATGAGCCACACTGATATTACTGATAAATACAGACGTTCAGATAATAGATGCAAAATATATTATATTGCATAAACATCATCTTTAAATGACATAAAAAATTAGTCTCACCATCTTGTTTGTCTGATAAATTGACAAATAATTTAGAAGGACATGGAAGAAGATGAATGGGCGAAACACATCCATCTGTTCCAATAACAAGTAAAGTGCTGTAAGTTTCCCTTGAATTTGTCGAATGACCTGCACAGATCTTCAAAAAACATTGTGAATTCTAACCAAAATGTATCTGTTACAGAGGGATTAAACCATTATAAGTATATATAGTATAAAGTACATACAGTACTAAACATTTTGAAAAAGGCAATGAAAAATGAAAATTGGTATAGAATTAAAATTGAGATTTTGAAGTAGTGAGTGAATGGTAATCAAAGAAATAAAGTGAAAATTTAGATTTTGTTGAATCCCAGGGAGTATACTCATGCAGGCAGTCCAGTTCGCTAATGTAGCTGTCTTTTCATATGGTCCTAAACTTCTACATTAGATTCAGTTGTTGCTTGCCTGCTTGTAGTCGTAACTCCAGAGAGATTTCCCTTTGGAATATTAAAAATTGAGTTCTCCTGAATCAGCTTCCACAAAACAAATGTTCCTCACACAAACTTCCTCACGCAGGGCTACTTTGTAAGAAGAAAAAGATTAAATACAAGGCAAAATATCTCCTGGCTCACTTAAATACTGTCCTTGCCCTGTAAGTTTTAGCAAGTCACTTAAATTACTGGTTGTAACACAATGAAAAGCACGACAGTGATAGCAGAGTAGCAAGACCCCAGGCTGCAGTGAGTGAAAACTTGCTAAACAGAGCAGTCATGGAGACAGAAAGAAGGAACAAAAACCTGCTTATCCTTGGAAGGCCTCAGCTATGCAGGGATCTCCAGATGAGATACCCTCACCTCCACTGCCAACACTTAAATGAGGTCTGGGAAGAGGAAGATCCTGTCAATACCCATACTGGTCATTCATGTGCACTGCATACACTTGAGCTCCCCTGGCTTGGCCCTGCCTTACTACTAGGTGCTCAATCACTGTTTCAAGCCCTGACTTAGCATTTCCACCACAGTGGTCATGCCTGTTCATGTGGCCAAAATCTCTCATACACTTGGATCTGAACATTATTTTAAAGGCAGAAAATTTGTCCCAGTCTTTAATAACGAAAAACTTCCGCCAAAGCCTTTGTGTGATCTGCACTGTATGCCATTGTAGAAGTTCAGTTCTGCAACAAACTGAGAGCAACAGACTAATGTTCATCAAATCCAGACTACGTGGTGTCTTTTTTCTGTCTGCCTTCCTTTTCCAAGACTCACAAACTGCATTTCAGGTATTGCTGTCAAGAGCGTCAAAAGTTATGCTTTTAAGAAAAGTTACCTGCTCATGGGTAAGGTATTCTGCCATGTATTCATTATAAAAAGAAGTTAAAAAAAAAAAAAAGGATGTTGCAGATAAGAAGCATTAAGAATGACTTTACCACGTAATTGCAGCTTCTCTAGTCTAACCTTTCTTCAAAAAGGCTGGAGAAAGCAATATTTCTCAAAACAAGAGAAATTTCTTTACTCCTTTTTATTACTTTCTCAGAAAACTGTAACATTCTTACTACTATGGTAATATTGTAGGCTAGGGGCTTCTACAATCAACAGATGCACAAAGGTTAGGCTTCATAAGATATAAGTTATAATATATAAGTTTTTATCAAAGGACGCAATGGGGCTATTGGAGTTTCTAATTTATCTAGCCTTTCCTTCATTCCTGGTAGTTCCACTTGAGGAAAAGTTTTTTCTCGAGGCAAACTATGGGTGACGGTATGGCTGGCATGCTTACACGTTAGCAGTTCCTTAAAAGCCATTTGCAACAAAGCCGAATTACATTTCTCTCTTTCTAATTGTTCCTCAAGGTTCCCTATTTGATTCTGCAGAGTTTTTACCAATTCTTGTGTAACTCTAACCGATTCCTGCAGTGCTTGTATGGTTTGGAGTTCTGCCGAATGCTTTTCATCTCGGAACTCCACGGCTGCTTTTAAAGTAGCCCCGAGTACGGCACAAATAAACGACTTTCCTTTTCCAGCTCGGGTACGAGCATTGTTTTGCAGAACACTAATACGGTCCGAAACACTCTGCAAGTTATACCAGTTCTGTCGTGCCCAATCCATACCTGATAAAGAGGGTCGAGCACCATGTTTTTCTAAAAGATCAAATAATACATCTTCACTTTTCATGGTGGCAATGCTGTCGCTCATTTTTTCAATACAATGAGAGACCTACACTAAGGGAGGAGGAGGTGCAGGTATTCAAAAGCTCAAGTGACTCCTTATCTCCCCAGGGAAACAGACACTTTTCAAATGCTAATGCTCAAAGCACTCTTCCCTTTCTCTGAGGGGAGCACACAAAAGCCCGTTAGTCCAAACCAGATAAGG